>NC_142427.1:11217500-11387500 GCF_059516105.1 Syngnathus floridae | reverse complement strand
TTCCAGTTCATCGCGAGAACGGATCAGTGAGGGAACCAATCCTGAGTTTACCGTTCGCGAACGAGTTAATCGGTGAACTGCCTTCCTTCCCGTGCATCAACGGACCCGTCAGTGAGCGTGTTGCGTCTCCCTCCTGGCGTGAACTATGTAAGCCAGAATGTCGATCTACGATTTGCCATGGAAAGAAAGAACCACTCACTGAAACACCACTTCTTTTATGCACGTTTTCTCCAAGCCAACGGCTAACTTTATTGCATGAAGGGACGCGCCGTTATGCAACAACGGGGAGGTTGTGCTTCTCTTTGGGTCATCTTGATTTTATAACGCTGTTTGTCAATAAAGTGTATGCATATATACGCCTACATATTGTTATCCAACATATCTACTGCAATTTCACATTAGATTGCTGGATTGAAATGTACTTTATTATTATTATTTTATTATTATTATTTTAATAAACATTAAAAACCTATTAAAACTTGTCTGGTGTTTTATTCCTTGTTTTTATTTTTTTGGGCATGAAAACCAAAATCTGACATTTGGTTAACTGCTTTATATGACAATATGTATGTGTTTTACGTTGTGTAGTATGTGTTGGTGTCCCCAAAAATAAAGAGCAAGTAGTCAAATACACATTCTTGACACGTACAAAAAGTGCATAAAGTTATTAGGTACACCTGAAAATGGTGGTGTACCTAATGGAGTGTCTATGTGACGTCACAGATCAACCAGCAGGAGGTGGGGGTGAGGGCGGCTGTGGCCCTTTTCACTTTCAGTTCAGCTTTGGCCATGATTTTTCCCTAATGAAGTGGCCTCTTATTAGGTCAACCTGAAAATGGCGGTGTACCTAATGGAGTGTCCGTGTGATTCCCTCGTTAAGTGCAGGTGCGTGAAAAGTTTTAGCTCCTTTTGAACGTGAAAGAAGCTAAAACTTTTCACGCAGGTGCGCTTAACGAGGGTCACTTGGAATCATGTTGTAATGCGGCCCCAAGGACTAGAGCTTGACACCTGTGACCTTTGACCATGATATTTCCCTAATAAAGTGGCCTGTTATTAGGTACACTTGAAAATGGCGGTGTACCTAATGGAGTGTCCGTGTGATTCCCTCGTTAAGTGCAGGTGCGTGAAAACTTTTAGCTCCTTTTGAATGTGAAAGTGACCAAAAACTTTTCACGCAGGTGCACTTAACGAGGTAATCACATGGACACTCCATTAGGTACATCGCCATTTTAGACTAGAGCTTAACACCTGTGACCTTTGACCATGATATTTCCCTAATAAAGTGGCCTGTTATTAGGTACACTTGAAAATGGCGGTGTACCTAATGGAGTGTCCGTGTGATTCCCTCGTTAAGTGCAGGTGCGTGAAAACTTTTAGCTCCTTTTGAATGTGAAAGTGACCAAAAACTTTTCACGCAGGTGCACTTAACGAGGTAATCACATGGACACTCCATTAGGTACATCGCCATTTTAGACTAGAGCTTAACACCTGTGACCTTTGACCATGATATTTCCCTAATAAAGTGGCCTGTTATTAGGTACACTTGAAAATGGTGGTGTACCTAATGGAGTGTCCGTGTGATTCCCTCGTTAAGTGCAGGTGCGTGAAAACTTTTAGCTCCTTTTGAATGTGAAAGTGACCAAAAACTTTTCACGCAGGTGCACTTAACGAGGTAATCACATGGACACTCCATTAGGTACACCGCCATTTTAGACTAGAGCTTAACACCTGTGACCTTTGACCATGATATTTCCCTAATAAAGTGGCCTGTTATTAGGTACACTTGAAAATGGCGGTGTACCTAATGGAGTGTCCGTGTGATTCCCTCGTTAAGTGCAGGTGCGTGAAAACTTTTAGCTCCTTTTGAATGTGAAAGTGACCAAAAACTTTTCACGCAGGTGCACTTAATGAGGTAATCACATGGACACTCCATTAGGTACACCGCCATTTTAGACTAGAGCTTAACACCTGTGACCTTTGACCATGATATTTCCCTAATAAAGTGGCCTGTTATTAGGTACACTTGAAAATGGCGGTGTACCTAATGGAGTGTCCGTGTGATTCCCTCGTTAAGTGCAGGTGCGTGAAAACTTTTAGCTCCTTTTGAATGTGAAAGTGACCAAAAACTTTTCACGCAGGTGCACTTAACGAGGTAATCACATGGACACTCCATTAGGTACACCGCCATTTTAGACTAGAGCCTAACACCTGTGACCTTTGACCATGATATTTCCCTAATAAAGTGGCCTGCTATTAGGTACACTTGAAAATGGCGGTGTACCTAATGGAGTGTCCGTGTGATTCCCTCGTTAAGTGCAGGTGCGTGAAAACTTTTAGCTCCTTTTGAATGTGAAAGTGACCAAAAACTTTTCACGCAGGTGCACTTAACGAGGTAATCACATGGACACTCCATTAGGCACACCGCCATTTTAGACTAGAGCTTGACACCTGTGACCTTTGACCATGATATTTCCCTAATAAAGTGGCCTGTTATTAGATACACTTGAAACCTAATGGAGTGTCCGTGTGACGTCACAGATCAACCAGCTAATCAGAAAGTGGGGGTGAGGGCGGGTGTGGCACTTTTCACTTTCATTTAAGCTTTGACCATGATTTTTCCCCAATGAAGTGGCCTGTTATGAGGTACACCTAATGGAGTGTCCTACACTATTGGATTTCACCCCACCTCCTAGGTAGTGGGCATTGTTTTTCTCTCAGCCGACCTGGGGGCGGGGCCTCCTTATGTAGTTACACATAAATACTTGCATTTGTGTTCCAATCCAAAATCTCATTCAGGTGTGTGCTCACACCTGGGATCGAACCAGGTTCATAGCGATTGAGAGCCCGTGTCACTAACCAGTCGGCTATTTCGACTTGGCAGTTCCTAGTCGTCTGCACTCTTTTGTACTAGTGATGTGCATTCCAGTTTGAACAATCTTTAGAATTGGTTCACGCAAAAGATTTGTTCAGAAGAATAGTTCACCGAATCAGGTTTGTGCTTAGGCCTGGGATCGAACCAGGTTCATAGCGATCGAGAGCCCGTGTCACTAACCAGTCGGCTATTTCGACTTGGCAGTTCCTAGTCGTCTGCACTCTTTTGTACTAGTGATGTGCATTCCAGTTTGAACTGAATCTCTAGAATTGGTTCACGCAAAAGATTGGTTCAGAACAATCGTTCACCGAATCGGGTATGTGCTTATGCCTGGGATCGAACCAGGTTGATAGCAATCGAGAGCCCGTGTCATTAACCAGTCGGCTATTTCGACTTGGCAGTTCCTAGTCGTCTGCACTCCTTTGTACTAGTGATGTGCATTCCAGTTTGAACAATCTTTAGAATTGGTTCACGCAAAAGATTGGTTCAGAAGAACCGTTCACCGATTTGGGTATGTGCTTATGCCTGGGATCGAACCAGGTTCATAGCGATCGAGAGCCCGTGTCACTAACCAGTCGGCTATTTCGACTTGGCAGTTCCTTGTCGTCTGCACTCTTTTGTACTAGTGATGTGCATTCCAGTTTGAACTGAATCTTCAGAATTGGTTCACGCAAAAGATTGGTTCAAAAGAATCGTTCGCTACACTTTATTTCATTTTTTTTTTTTTTTACCTCGTGTAGTGTACCTATTGAAGTGTCCATGAAGTGTACCTAATCACAGGCCACTTCCTTAGGGAAAAAGCTTAAGTGAAAGGTGCCGCACCCGCCCTCACCCCACCTGCTGATTGGCTGTTTGATATGTGACGTCATTCGAATACTCCATTAGGTACACCGCCATTTTCAAGTGTACCTATTCACAGGCCACTATTACCTTACATGCATTTCAGGTCAGGGTTCCATAGTGTAGAGGTTAGTGCGCCAGAGTTTCACCCCAGCAACCCAAGTTCAAATCCCAGCAGGACCTTCAACATTTTATTATGGACAATTTTGCAACATAGTTGCTCGTGGGCTACCCCATATAACCAATGCACTAAAGCTTAGGACTAGGGCTAGGGTTAGAGCTTGAAGAAAAAAAAAAAAAATCTCATTATCCCTTCCACAGCTTGTCATATTATATTTGAATATTTGAATAGTTTTGCCCTAATCAGGCAGCTTTAGTGTGATTACACACTAACCTCCTAATTATTGCTCTTGTTGTTTGTGCACACCAGGATTTGCTTGGCTGGGCAATGGCATGCCAAGCAAAGCCACATCAAGCTACGGTATTATCCCGTGAGACGTGGGAAATGGACTCAACAAAGCCCTTCTGCCTACATACTACTAAAGTGCTTTATTATTTCATTGCCTTACGCTCATTCACAGTGGAGGACTTCAACTTAATGACAATCAACATTTACATGTCATTGTATTTTACTTAAAGCATATCGGACGAGTCATTGTAATTTGTTCTGATGTTTTCATTTTTTATTTCTGAGCTTTACAACCAGTGTCCATTAACCATTAAGTGGATCATTTGCTGTATTTAATAGACACTTATGATTTAATATGTATCAGGAGGTTTTAATGAAATGTGCAATATCTGTATGCATTTCCGGGCTGTAAAAAGAACAACTGGCTGATCTCCTGACCCAATTCCGGCCATCCTACTTACATCATATGGAGTGTCGAGCGTGATGGATTTCTTAGCCTAATTTCATCCTAATCCCCCATCCAAAGTAATATTTTGTGCTGACTTTGTTCGCTCTTCACAGCCAAGCAAATCCCCCTGATTTGGGATATTTCATTTGCATATTGCATTGGGCTGTGCCGGGGGGCTGAGACAGTAGGTCAGGCTCTTGAACTCAAACGACAACAAAACACAGGCATGAGCTCGAGTTCAGCATAATCTGACCCTCACAATCTGCTGGCGCTGCTACAGGAATGAGATTTGGTCCGTTTAGTTTGTTGAATGTAGCGAGTTAGTCATATTATTGAAATGTGTGCAGAACTACACATGTACTTGCAGAGTGGGTGACTCCGAAGACCCGCTCAACATTAATTCCAGTCTCCCTCCTCAGTGCCAACACGTTGCCATAATAGCCATTAAGATGTTGCGGTTTTCAATAAGCGTTTATAGACTTTGGGCGTCTGAGGACTATTTTGCAAAAGAAAGTGATGAGGCATCAGCACGGTTTACGAAGTGCACCGTCAACGCTAAGCTTGAAAGTCTGTCAGTTGGCTCGATTGTTTTAGAGTGGCTGGAGCTCAGATGAAGTCTGGAATGTCATTTCCGTATGTTTGGATGTGGGTAGAGCAGCATTAACGGACTCATTAAAAGTCGTAAGCGGTTATGAGAACTTAATCTAAACACCATAATACAGTAATTGGAATTTAAGTGTCGTTCCTTTATTGTTCTTTAATTAAGCAAGCGCATCTTTGTTTTATAACTGAAAACAGTGCCGAGTTCATCAAGTGTGATCTCATGCTGTGTTAATATCGTTGAGTCTTTTCTTCCATTTTTTTTTTTACTAAAATATTCATTTATTATAAAACTATCTAAAATATGACTAAAATAAATAAGACGTTTTATAAAGAAAAATATTTAAAATATTACTAAATTAAATACAACATTTTATAAAGTAAGCCACTATTCACAAAATAAATGTTTTGGAAAAAAAGAAACATTTAGTTGGTGATGGCATCTTTGTTTAATGGGATAATTACCACCACTGCCTGAGCTGGTGGTTACCGGACAAGAGATACTGTTAAAAAAAAAAAAAAAAAAACTAGTGGCTGAGTGAGCGCTCACCTCAGACCGTAGAGCACAGTGCCATCCGGGTGCAGTCGGATCATTCTGTTCTTCACAGTGACGCCGTGGACGAAAGACTTCTTGTCGTTGAGGAAGTAGGTGTCAGGCACCCACAGCTGGTCGGCCACGCGGTTATCTAAGGTCAGGTTGAGGGGAATCTCCGAATAGGACAAGCGCTTATCTCGCCAGGCCTGCTGGAAGTACATGGTCAAAGTGTAGTCCTGGGAACAAAGGAGGATTCAGAGTGAGAAAAAGAAATGGATGAGGGAAAGGAGAGGGGAGCGTTTTACATAGCTGCTCTGTGATACTTTGACATGGCCAGCTTGCATTTTCAAACCGCACTGGCCTTCAATATTAGATGTGGCCCACTTAAAATGCAAGTGTAACAGTACAAAGAACTGTTAGAACAATGTGAGCTTAAAAAAAAAATAACCATGTATACCAAGGCTTTAGTTAAAAAAAAAAAAAAAAAACATGTATAGCAATTTCTTTTACATTTCTGGAGACACAAAAAGTGTTCATTTTTCATAAACAAACAGGAATTCCTTTTTCATCTGCTGTGAAATTCCATGGTGATAAATCTAGGACACCTCCAGCCCCCACAATCATTCAAGGAAAAGCAACTTTTTCTAACTATAACAACTCTTACATAAAGTTCTTTTCTCAAGGAACTTTTCGTTGTTGTTGCCATGACATCGGCACTTTCTGGCAAAGAACGTGCATTTTTGAACATGCCTGGTAGATAGAAATACGATATTCCACTGCACCCCTTGGGACTCGCATGTCGCTTGGAGGAGTTCGGATAGCAGGAGCAGCTTTTATCCACTTTGACACATTTTGTCACATTTCCTGAGCCTTATGTAAAACTTTGCACTGATACATTCTGTTGCAGTGTAATTAATTCACAGTTAAAAAAATGGATGCGTGGTGTGTGACTGGACTATAAACTATTTTTTGTTTCATTGTTCCCACTCACAGCAAGTTGTCAGCTGCACGTGCTGCTTTCGCAACACTTTCATTTCCAGTCGACGGTTATGTAAGGGCTCTCACTGGCGTGCACGTGCCAGTGAAGAAGAGACGCTTTTAACCACAAAGCCGTTTGTACAATTTCAAGTCCTCATAGCTGTGAAATTTGAAATGGAATGCTTCAACACATTCATCCAGATCTAGCGGCTTGTTTCTTCCCCTGTTCATGCATCACCTCTGCACAAATGTCCACCAAAGTTTCACTATTTTGTACATCATGAAGTGACCCACGTTTCAACATAACCTCTTGTCGAATTGCTAACTGTAATGAGTCCTAGTAGAAAATCTTGTAGTCATAGATTCCACAGAGACCATTGTGCTTTGCAGTTTTAGAACTCCAGGCTTTGTCTGAAGACGTTCTGCCTGATGCACAATTCAGCCCACCGCTTCCAGGCCATTTTTTCAATCTGTATTCATCTCAAATAGACAAGTGACAATCACTGTGGGTGCTGCTAAAATGTGGCATGGTTTTAAAATATTTCCATTGTCATCCCCCACAGCCTTTTATTGCAGCTTTATCTACTTGTGGAAGTTTCGGGCTTGCTTTGTAGGGTGGGCTCTGCGGAGGTGACACGGTGGCTTCGCCAAACTTTCCTAAAAGACGACTATTGTGTGCCTCATCTGGTTGTGGGAGGAGGAGGCTCTAAATTAGCAGAGCGACTGCAGTGACAGTGCGCGCGCACTTGGATGCGCAAGTGAGGCTGTCATAATAACAGTCGTAATGAGCATCACTACATAAACTGTGCGAGTGGAGACCGGGGGAGGGATGCAAAGCCAAAAGTAAGCAAGAGTGATGTGGGGAAGAATGACGGTAATTTATGAACATGCCGCAATTCTGAGCTGTCAGGCTGAGGCAATACTAAGTAATCACAATGTTCTCTATGATATAAACTCGATTGAAATAAATGAGTCATTCTGCACACACTTTTTTGTGGATGGCTGTGAACCCCAAATGAGTTTGAGAGACATGCAACCCATTCTATGGAGCTCACAACATGGATTGACAGACTATTTAAGATGTCACTTGTTGCGAGGCAACATTTGTGAGACATAATCAAGGATGCCATAATGACAATACAAAAGACATTTTCAAAAGCTCATGACTGACATTGGCCCTAGAAAATAACATTTTAGCATGAAAGCAGTGGGGCTCAAGTTGGCATTTTCCCCAAATCCTCAGCAGACCTATTTTTGCCCCCAGCCACAAGAATAAAAGGTTCCACATGCCCGTCCCAATCATTGCGCTATTCCCAAGGAGACACAGGGCATGACGTTTTGCCCAGCACAAGGGCAAAAAAAGTCCAAAGGAACAGTCAGAATCTAGTTAGCTGTCAAATTTGATGCCTGCAACATGTTTACCCCAAAAGGTTGGAACAGATTAACGGCATTTCAATTCATTCCAATGGGTAATGATAATTTAAGATAACTCTGGGTTCAAATAAAGCAACACATTCTTTAATATCAAAAGGTTTGTGTATCAGCCTCAATAGCTCGCCTTGTGAAAATTAAAGACATTAAAATGCAGATCCTGCGCTCATTTTGTCCTTCTCACACACGAGTGAGTGCATTTCTGGAAAACACCTCGCGCAACAAACTCTTGCTCATTTATTTATATATGACGTGACTCATGGGTGAGAAACAGCATTGAGGTTTTAGAAGAGCAGAAAAGCTCAACTGCAAATCGTGCCAGTGTTCTCAAACTTTTTTTTTTCCAATCTTGTGGAGCTTTTTATAGCTCATCCTTCCTTGTCAGGTAGTTCGTCAAACTAATGCTAAGATGGACTTCTGACCCAGAAGTGGGTGCTTTGCTTACTTTAATTGCTCTAGGTGGCCATCGGTCACGAGTCGAGTTGACCTGCGCCCTTTTCGGCTGATTGAAACCTGCTGGTGTGAAAAACGACTTGGGCAAGAGGACTGGCGATTGATCAAATAGACGGGAAGAGAGAAATGGGATGAGGTCTAAGCTGATATTGGAAAGATTGGTTTGATGTGAGAAGCAGCAGCTGTGCGGGGAGACCTGGCTAAAACCGGGAGTCTTTAGCTTGCACATTTCTTTCTTCCTCCTACCCTTGAAGGCTGTTTTCTATTTGAAAGGTACGGATTGGAGCAATGGGCTTGTTAAGGAGGGATGGAGGGTTTCAAGGGGGTAAATGAAAGGCATCTAAAAGCTCAGCGGAGCGGTCATGCAAATTGCTTTTATTCTTCACAGCTTGCCGCTTCCCTTCTACTATCTGATTTAGGCACTAACGGTGACCTCCCTCTGATGGTTTCTCTTGCCGCTTTTATCTCCCTAACATCTCCTTGCTTTACTTATTTTCTCGTGTCCCATTTTCCATCATTTCTCCTAAAGCGTGTACTCTATCCATCTTAATCTCATAAGACCTCATGTTGTATTTATTTGGAATGCTTCTGGGAAAGTAAAACGCGAATGTGAGAACACTCGAGATGGTTATTTCATTTTGGCAACCGACAAGAACTTTAAGAACTAATCAAACTGCTGTTGTATGACCTTGAAGAACTCCCCTTTTCCCATATTTTCTGCACTTCTTTTTATTTTCCCCAAAGGTGCCCGAGAGAAATGTGATCTCACCGCCCCACGGCCAATGCTACACTATCATCCATCTACTTGAGTTTCTTCAAAAAGCCCTCCAACAACAACAACAACAACAAGCAGCTTTCAATTTCCTGTCCCACACTGTCCTCTCGCCGCCAGCGACAGGCTATGAGGAGCCTGGCAGAGGGCACAGCTTCTCCAAAGAGGCCTAATAATAAACATGGCAGCCCCCACCGTGCTGAGTGGCATCTATTCCCCCGTCTCCCAGCAGCTGAATACGGACTCCTTAATATTCAAGCGATGTAGCTGGAGCAGCTTGTGCGCCGCGTGGAGTCAGACTGAAACACACATCCACACAAGCTTCTGCAGGGCTTTCATTTGGGGTTTCTTCCAGCATGAATAACGAACTTTTACACTGTTGTATCAGCAAAACCAATAAAGTTCAGTTGGACTGACAGATGCAGCTAACATGGCGACAAATTAAGAATGCATAGGCACACACTGTTTTGCTTTTTTCAAAATCATGTACAATTAATTACAAAACCTCCAAATGGCTCCATTTTTGCTTCCTCTGTCGCGTTCATAGGGCTCAATCATAATTGCGTCATATGTTAATGAAAAAAACATATATAATATTTATGTACTAGGCTGATGGAATTACAAACAATCGATTTTCAATTTCCAAACTCATTTTTGGGTTGCGGGTGAGCTGGGGACAAACCAGCAATTATACCGAGCCAATTGTGAGGCACTAACAAACTACTGAGAGTCCTCCAAAAAAAAAAAAAAAAAAAAAAAAAAACGGAGTCCACATTCCAACCCCTATCAGCAGAACATCTTTCAAAAGACACAGGTGCACTTTACAAAGATTACTTGTACAAAAGTGAAATGTCAGACATTTTATTGAAAAGGAGCAAAGGTTATGACCTCAAGCTTGGAGACACAATGTAATATCCTCTCGTTACAGCCATTTTTTGACTCTTTCATTATTTGGCCTGAACATCGCTTTACAAAAACATCACTGCCGATGGTAAATGAAATTCACAGGCACTATTGTCTCCCCCCCCCACTCCCTCCTCCCCCTCCGAAGCAGGGCTGCTTAGTTTAGTCAGTTGGCAGCTGTGCAGCTTAACGGACGACATACAATTTATTAGAGTCAATTGGGGCATCTGCAAGCCCTCTTTGTGTCCCTGGAGGGAAATGGGAGAGTTAAAGGCCACTCGGAGAGAGAGCAGAGGGACACGCGAGGACAAGACCCGCACAGATTATTAGTGGAGGATTATGAAATGCTCAACTATCCCGATGGAAGACCTGAAGAGTTGACAAAGGTTTTCCTCCTAGTTATTATTGGTGACATCACAGTTAAAACCAAATGAAGTGTGTCATCGGTGTCAATAAAGTTTGGAAAACTTCAACTGTGCTGAATTCGGGCATCCGTTTTGTGACTCCAAATATTGCAATATTCATTTCAGAGCATTTCTATTTCTGACACGCCGCCTGCTTATTCAGGCTATGATAAAGCAGCTTTGATTCCAGCGCTCTTTTGGAGGCCGACGGTGAGATTGCAACAAGCTGTGAAGTGCGAAGCGTGAGGCACACCGCAATGACCCGCAGTTGAGAGGTTGTGATGACTAGAAAATAAATCTTTTCAGTCCACAAGAAACACATTTGTCACCAAACCTCCAGCAAGGCTTTGTAGTCTCCATCGTGAAGGCCTTTAACATTTACACTAAATGCTTTTGGTTTATTCTTGGAATTTAATTTTACAGGCTAACAAATAGAGTAGTGGGCAGATGATTAAGCCACTTTGATTTGTAACTCTAATCCGACTCACGGGCCAAGGTGCCAGCACATCTGATATTGGAGATTGGGGAGGGGTGACGACACTAATTGCGTACCTAATGAAGAATGAAAACTCATAGGGGATTTAAGGTGAGTGAGGGAGAGCATTCTTCAAGCATGATCATTGTGGTCGACCAATGGATTTGCTCAGGCTGCATTCAAGAGTTTCTCTGCATTGGGAACAACAGATTAGTAAAAGTCTACAGGGAGACCTAGCAGCATGAATTATGCATCAACCTAGGCTTTTTTTTGTTGTGTGTGTGTTTTTACCTCTTAACCAAAATGTCTCTTGTGACTTCGGTATAAGATTAAATGTGCTCAGAATGTATGTACGATAAAGTATATTCTGACATCTTTCATTCTGTCGAATTTATTAAAGAATGCCGTGTGGGAAATGGACAAGAGATGTTTTTTGGGTGTTATGGAAATGGGATAGGAAGGTATTTGTCAGCGTTGGCATCGCCTTATACATGAAACTTGCAGAGAAGTTTGGTACTTTTTTTTTTAATTCATCTGATCTTTAAAAAGCTTTGAGCCACCAAATAAAACAAATTCTAGATCTGCTCAGTCACTCCTCAAAGCCGTGAGAAGGCCCAACAAAGTGTTGTCAATTGAGTGTGATACCTGTTGACAGAAAAGTGTCAGTCAGGCTTGTCTCGTGACAGACAACGTGTAAGGTGTCAGTCAGTCAGGCAGCTCCCGCAATGTTTCCACTGGTGAAAACAACACGGAATGAGGTAAGCCCACCGACAGATCTCCCAAATGTCACCCCTCAACTCATCCTGCCCGATGGGGACTACTTTTTGGGTGGCTTTAAAGTCCAATGAATGTGTGTTCACTGATCACGATGAATGTTTTGGAATTACATTTGAGGCTTTCTTCACGCATCCTTTGCTGTGACTGTCGTACGACGGGCTATTCAAGCCGGAGATGAACCCCCGGATGAGACACTGCTCTGTCCATTACGTAACCCAAACATTGACTTGGCCGCCGGCCGAGAGCAGGGACGACAGGGAGGAGGGCTTTGCGGGGCACGGGGAGATGGTGAACCTCCTCATGTGTATGATGCTGCATATGCTAAAAAGGCTAACTATAGGCTGTCCGCAAAACATGAATAGAACTTTTTTTTTTTTCACTTTAAAGTTACATTTGTGTCAATGTTTATTCCCACATGAGCCTTTTAACAAGTACAATGTGGCGCTCATTATGTTGGGATGTAGGAATTTTGAGATATGAATTCACACATGTTAATTGAGTCTGGCACGTTTACTTGTACTTGAGGGTTTGTTTTTTTGGGTCTAATGTGTCAGCACACATACCCGTCCACACCATTTAGCATGCAACCGTTTATAAAGCAAAAGATGCATTTTAAGAGACTATAAATTTATGGTCTTGGACTGTTATGAAAATGTCTGTTTGACACAATTATCCTTTTTTTCCCATGAAATACTACATTTGCATAATTGAAAGTTGTATTCGTCTAACATTTCATATTCTCCATTTATTTGTCACAAGGGCATGAGTGGATTAACCTGAAAGAAATCCAATTCGAAAAGCTTCCACAACATAGCAACATGAATCGTATTCAGGATAAAAATCTGATCATTGTTATTTACATTTATTTCAGTTCAACATCCTGCTCCGACTGTCATAAAGATGAAGTCAGTGTGGCCGACTTAATATCATTTTTTAAAGCTCTCAGGTGCGCTTGAGATATTACACAGCCAGTAAGTGGCCCCACAATCTTTCCTCCCTTTTATTATCATATGGCAAGCAATAATCTCTTCTCGCCTTTCAGCCAACATCCATAATAATATATCTGTGTGATATATTGTACAAGCGCCGCCGACAGCCCATCCGGGATCTCCTTTGCCGAGTCGTTCTCAAAAGAACTTCACAGAGCTGAAAATAGCAGCATTTGCGGGATTCTCATATGTCAAAAGTATGAATATTCCACTTTGGCGTTGCCTTGGGCCCAACGTGTAACATGGCATCGGTAGTCAGAGAGTGTCTCTCTCTTTGTATGTGCACCACTGAGTCATGGCCAGTGAACTCTGAGCGGCACGAGGTGCGTGACCTTCCCTCTAACACTATTTGGCTTTCTGCATGGCAACCCATCTCTCTCTCTCTCGGCCCCTCACACACACACACCGAGGTGATAAATGCGACCCCCAGGTCTTACACACTCCTATCCATTTTCACCCTTCAAGCCTCGGAGGCCCCGCTCCACGTGAGCCTTATTCCATGTTTCTAGCATGTCATGTGGTTTTCCACACATGCCGTGTGATTCTTCGCGACAGGTCTGTTGCAGGCTTTCTACTGACTTGTTCAACTTTCATTGTACAGGCAGGGAAGGTGACACTTGCTAGTTAAACAATGTCCAACAATACAGTGATAACATGCTAATAAATTCTACTTTAGCCCAACACATGCTGTAGGCTATAATTGATTCCACTTAACAAGGCCAAAAATCTTCATTGTGTTTTCCTTCTCCTCTATGAGCAGAATTTCACGTTATGTTGCTCCCAATACAAGCACTGAACATTTTTCTTCATTTGTAAGATAACTTTGTTTATGGTCATTGCATAACCTAAATTGTCTTAAATTCTTTGTATTAATTTGATATTCAAGCCTGCTTGTGTTTGACTTCGAGGTAATCCCCAGGTCGTCTTTCGCAGTTCAATTTCATCTACATGTGTCACGTGTGCATGTCCGCGGTCGCAAATAGATGCGGCATCGTCTGTGTTTTGCATCACGTCTCCATTCAAGCAGGCAGTCTGCATGTGCACAAACACAACAACATGAGCAAAAAAGCCTTCAGGGGATTTCGCTGCTGCCAAAAATATTCCACATGACATCAAAACATGAGTCATATCGCAGCCACCGTCAAAATCACGTCACAGCATAGGGGGGGGGCGGTACTTTCTTATTTACAATAAAAAATTAAATAGTCAAGAGGGGGAAAATAGCAAATGAAGAGGATGGAAACAACACTTGCTTTAGAAGTGTGACCTTCCATGGAGAAAAGGGTGCAGTTCTAACAAACCATCAGTAGGGGGTGCACTTGTATGGAGCAAAATCTCCCACTTCAACTCTTATCAGTGTTTCCACTAAAAATAAAAGTCTACAGAAAAATAAGCCTTTATAAAGCAAGCTTTTTCAACCATCACAGAGGTCAGTCTGCCCTAATATCCTTTACAGTTGCATAAAAAAAATTACAAATTAATTTTTTATAACATGCGTGTTTATAAATGCTGTCAAGAGCATAACATAAGCAGTTAAATATCATTACAAACAAGAGTGTGGGGGTTCCCCTTCTGTGCATTTGGGAGGGTATCCCCCCCACATCCACCCCACACACGCGCCCCCTCCCCTTCCGCCAGCATCCACGCAGAGATAATTAGCCCATTTGTATGATAACTTACCATATTGACTTCAGACACCATGTCTATGCTGGCGATGTCAATATTCATGCCCACTCCTACTGGCGCACCTGGGGTGGGAAAAGAAAAAAAGAAAAAAAACTTTGTGAACTGTGGTGCAGCCTGTAATAAGTGGATGATAATCATATTGCGCTTGTGTCAAATCCGTTTTTTTGACGCGCATAAAAGCAGAACATTCGAGCATTCTAAAAGTTAAAATGGGGATTGGAATTTTAATGCATGCGTAAAGTGCGTGTTTTTTTTACGTGCGCATGCATCCCACTTGTCTGGCATTTGCACAGCATTGCATTGGCGCAGAAAGTGACAACTAAACACTTACCTCCGAAATCTGGCCTGAGACGAATATCATAACCTGTCAACAGCCTGTCCACCGTCTCTTTAACCAACGGCATATTGCTCGGATCATTCACGCCGACACTGTGGAGGAACGCGCACACAGATAGGCACGCGTAAATTAACAGATTACGGTGACAAAACATTCCACGGAGCGCAAAGTCTCCTCCATGCCGTCTCCGCTGCTGGTCCGGTAGGGGAAAAAAGGAGAGGAGTGGAGCCTTCTTACCTTTGTGCGCACACCACGGCCACTACGAGGGGGAACACCCAGACACAAAAGCACCACCACCTTCTTCTTAACACCGCCATACTCGCGTTTTTTGATGGCGTGTGTTTTTTTTCTAGCCTCCTTTTGCAGAAGACAAGACGAGCTACAACTTATTCTTGCCAGTGCGGTAATTCCAATGCCGGGCGCATGCGCAGTCTGCACTACAACGTGAAGACTGATGATGATGATGAAGATGATGGTGGTGATGATGATGATGCTTGTGACAGGGGTGTAGTATACAGACAGACAGACGCGGGTGGAATGTAAAGGCTGGGAGTCAACTTGTCACTCGTGAGGGGATCTCCCTATCTGATGGACTCAGATAAGGTTGCAGGTTGGTTTCCCAGGAAATTTCAGCAAAAAGTCATTCTAATTCATTGTCATATGATTTAAACCAGCCAATACTCTTGATGTATGCAAATAAGAAAGTAAAATTCTGCATTCTTCGTATAAATATATTGAATTCCTCAATTGATCCAGTCATTCAATCTAAAGGGACCCATTGCAAACATTCTATAAGTTTACATACATAACATGGTGCAGAGGTGGATCACAGACGCTGATGTTGGGGACCAAAAATGGGCCTTTACAAGCAAATAATATTCATTTCACAAACAGGCATTCTGCGCCGGTGAGGGTGTGGTCACAATGCTAATTACTAAACAAGAGCAGTGCAATATTCCCGCCTAAGGTTGTTGGCGTACTACCAACAAAACATTAACCTATCTAATAAAGTGTCCAGTTGCTTGGTGGGTTCCTCACTCTTTTAGATGGTCGCCATTTTAGAATCCGGCTCTCATGATGCTGTGCAGTTCCACACCAACTGCAATCATAATAACAAATGATGGTCAATGTTTTAAGGCATCTATCTGAACATGATTACATTCTAAATGTTCAGCATGGTGATTGGTGTGTCTTCACATCTCAGCACCAGTGCACGGATAGCTATACATCTAGGCCTGTACGTAAATGCACAGTGCATTAAGCATGTCTTAACACAACGAGAGGCGCGCTTGCCCATGCCGAGTGCCTCGGGCTTTGGAGGCTGGATCCATGTAGATGAGAAGTATGTGATGGAGCTATGCTGGCTACGCACGCACAGCTGAGCAGAACGCACGCACCACTGTGCAAAAGAAACTCCAGTTATGGAGGAAGTGGTGGATGAGTGGAAGATGCCCGAGCAATGATCCGCTTTTTTTTTTTTTTTTTAAAAGATTCCGTCAGAGGACTAGCAACTGGATGACTGGTAGAAAAAAAAAAGAAATTCTCCACATGACCTGATGGTGTCACTGTATTTAAATTTCAGTCAACGTTGAGTCAATTTTAATGATATGATTATTATTTTATTATATGATTCAATGATATGGTTTTATCACATTATTATTTTCAATGCCCTTACAGAAATGGGTGCAGTGATAAATTACAGGGAGATTAGTCTGGAAGCTGTAATTTAGGCTTCAAGTTAAAATGGAAAAATGATCTCTTAACTTGTCAGCCGACGTAAATCACACAAATTATCCACCCACACTAGATTTTTCTATTCAATCGTTGCCATTTTTAGAATTCATAATAATGGTGGCTTTCATGTTATGGCACAAAGGTGTGCAATCGGTAGGTATTTTATTCTGGCATACTGGAATCAACAAGATCGTAGATGACCCATCCCATACCTGCCATAATCCAATAAATTGTGTGATGTCTGCATTCAGTATAAATTGATGTTATTAGAGGACACTTAATTTGACAATATTTATTTTTGCACTACAAAATACTGACAGCTGCTTCTAATATTTCCATTGCATTATACAGGCAAATACTAGGCGACGCCTGGTCTTCACTGTGGAGTTTCCACCTGGTCTGCTCCCACCTGCCATGGGCCCACTGTCTGTTTGTCATCCAAGTGGGGACGCAGGCCAAAGCACATGCACGGCCAAACACTACATTATCCTCGCACACCTTCCTGACTTTGACTTTCAAATGACACTCAAATAACATTTGAATCAAATTTGAGTGAATTCAATTATGACACGTCCGTCCATCCATCCGGTTTAATTCAGAAAAGTTCATCTGTTTGAGAAAAACAAATTGCCTTTTTTTTTTTTTTTTTTTTTTTTTAAATAAGGCTGAGCCTACATAATGCTACTTGGAATCTAAAAATGCACAAAATCTGTGCGCATGTCTTACTGCAGCAAACAATGCCGTCTGTCTGTAAAATGTGGTGCATAGCTATTTTTGTGGAGGGGCGGAGGCATTTAATTTTAGAAATATCCTCAACAAAATTACCATTACAATTTAGTTGATCTTAAAATCATCATCATTAAAGAGCAGATTAAGGAGCACCTTTTTATTTACTCATTTTTTCTGGCATATTAAATCCAAATCAAATTCAGATTCCAAACGAAACAATTTGTTCCATTTGGCTGCTTCATGCTGTGACCTTACATCCACTTTGACTAGCATATGCAAATGTCAAGCTACTGTTGTTAAACCAGGCTTACATCCATTACTCTTCCGCTCCAAGATCAATATACGCACGGCAGGCCTTTTTCCTGCATTCACTGAAGTGATGATCAGGATACTTTCATCCGCAATTACGCTCATGAATTTTTCATCGGTGATCCATAATACAGTGTGCTATGCTCACCGGCTGATCCCTTCCCATTATTGTTCACCTGAGAAGAGAAATTAGCACATACGCTACATTTAGCTTCAAAAGAGCCCTTGATGTGTGATTTTTTATTTTTTTTTACTCCCTGTGGTTGTTCAGAGTCTACACCTGTCCTAGGAATAATATCAGGTTTGGAGCACTGAGGCGAGGATAAACGGGATAAAGCGAGCCTGTCAGACAACATTTGTGCTTTATCTCCTTATCTTCTCCAGAGGGGGCGCCACCTGCTTCCGCTTCAAGGTTGTCATGTCCTTCAGGCAGCAGATTGTTGGTACTCACCTAGCTCTACCGCCGTCGTGGTCTTCTCAGCCACAAGTGCTGACAGGGTTGACACAGTTGGGAAGACCAGGGCGATGATTTGAGAGCGTCTGCCAAAAAAGCTTCTCTTCAGGAGACTTGGCTGGGCTCTGACGTGATGATTTAGATGGCGACATGAGGTTATTGGCTTCTTTCTACATTATTCCTCCCTGCAGACAACAAAGCTGAAAGGAGTAATATTATGCATTCTTGTGCGTCTTGTCTAGAGTGGAATTTGTCAAAATACCAAAAGGATAAAATCGCACCTCAAACACATTAAGCATTTCTGTTGTAAAGGTCAAATGGCAAAAAAATAATTCTGCCAAACCTACTTAAAAGCTGATCGTACTGAAAAATAACCTCTTTGTGAAAACCTGGAGTTGCGCAATAGGCAGAGGTGGGGAGTGAGTCACAAGAAAGTCACAACATTAAAGTTTAAAGCAAGTCCAAACTCACAGCTGGGAATCGAGCAAGTCAAGTCGCCACACAAAGGAACGACAATATGTGCACATCTAATCTTACAATCCAGCCTCAACTCTCGTCTTTTGCCGGCGTTGCCAGATTAAGTGGCACACGGTATAATTTCCGAGCCGAGTCAACACTGTGCGGTGGAAAATTGGTAAAACTTATAAACTCAAGTAAGAACAAAAAAAGTAAACCCAAATAAAACCCCTAAAAAAGCAGTGAGTCATTGTTTATTTGGTCTTACTTTTGTTCCATTCATTTCAGGAAAATAAATCTGGCAACCAGGTGTCACCTTGACTGCTTTCATTTTTTTTAATTGGTTCGGCACAGCATCGCAGGGTTTGACTAGCACCACCGCGGCGCCGCCGACTTTAATTTGACATTGACACCCCACTTTACCATTAGCAGTAACCATGGAGACTGTGGCATACACCTCCACATCTCACCCGCGCTCATCATGCACTTACATGACTTCTCACCTTTCATCTCCTTATGTACTCTCAGCAGTAACAGTAGTTCAAGTCATGAATATGTTGTTGAATTATACAAATGGGGCTTTTGGAATCATGTGCTAATTAATTTCCTTCAGTACAATAATTGCTCAAAATAACATAAGATTGAAAAAAATAGTCAATGTTGCGCAGTCATATAAATATTCGACTTTCTGAAATTTATAGGTCACTTAAGTTGATATGAGAAAAGTTTTCTCCAAAAAGTATGATGGGGGAAAAATTGATTGACCGGCATGTGGAAAGGGCAACGCTACCTCTCCGGGCTCTTCTGTAATGAGTTTTTATCCGCGAGCGTTTTCCTGCCTATGCAAATATCCTGTACACTGGATACATTTTTAATAAGCTGCATGACGCTTGTGTATTTGCTTCTGCACCCAACAATTGCACACGCTGGACACTCAAAGCCGGACATCCGCTACAAGAGATGTAACAAAATGGGGGTATTCATTTCACGATATGTTTAGTAGAAACAGATTCAAACCCGGAGGCTGATGTGCTCACCACTCTGCTGCCATTTGAAAAAGAAGGCACAACAACAACTGATAAAAAGTATTATTTTATAAAAAATTTTTTTTTACTTTTATTTAAGCACAGGATCATCCGGGATAATGCACTCATTTACTAACCTTCCACCTCAAAAAGAAATTCAACATTCCCTTTAACTTGCTATGATA
Organism: Syngnathus floridae; assembly: GCF_059516105.1. NCBI lineage: Eukaryota > Metazoa > Chordata > Actinopteri > Syngnathiformes > Syngnathidae > Syngnathus > Syngnathus floridae. Next base: position 11,367,699 of record NC_142427.1, on the reverse strand, counting down.
TGATTCTGTCTCCATGGCAACTGCTGCTGCCATCCCTCATGATGTAGATGGGGTGCCAGCGCTAAAGACTGTCTAAAAACTATAATGGGGTGGAGAAAAAGTTTTTCAAGTTTACTTGCTGATGTTACTGCTGAAAGTCAGTCGATGGTCACGCAAATAGGCCAGCATCGTCCTTCCTTGTTCAGATTCCAACGCACTGAAATACCACATGACAACTTTCCTCCAGTCATTGTGGCAGCATGTAACCTTTTCCCCGAGTCCTTCTTTAAACCACTTTTGAAAACAATAGCAAAAATCTCTGCCCCTGGTTGATGACCAAAACCATATAAAGCGCTTGAAAGTTTAGAGAAACACGCGCACGCACACACATTTTCTAAGTTTCTCCTACTGTAAGTGTTACCATGGCAACCACACGGCGAAGCTTATGAAGTACAGTGGGTCCATTTCGCGTGGGAGCTGGCATGTATTAATAGAAGCACTGTGCCGTGGTCAGGAATGAGAAATGATACACTCGCATGCACATACGTGTTGCACACTGTGTGTGTCTGTACTTGTGAGTTACTAAAAGGAATTTGCACTGTAAATATGTGCGAAATGTGTGTGTGTGAGGGGGGCAAGAGGAAAGCAGACAATGTGTGTTTCTTACACTTTGCTAGCTTCCAACATTTTTTATTTATGGCTCTGAGCGCGCACACACAAATAAGGAAAAATGACATCCAGTTGTGCGATGAGAATCCTGCTGTCAGTGATTTTATTTTTCAACCAATCTGCTGGCGTTGCATCAAAATGCCGAGCGCATATCATGGCATGTTTAATTAAAACTCCCTTTATTTGAATGATGAACTAATTAAAATCGTTTTGATTCCGAAGCATGTCGCCTTATCTCGCCAAAGTAATTGTACTTCCCAAATGGACATAATTGAATTGCTTCTCATTCCATTGTTCCCATGGAAGGGGACTTGTGTCTTGGTGCTATCCATCATTATCATTTTGCCTCTCATCTCTACGCACACCTTAAAGTTTAATGGAAGTTTGTAGTGATTACATTCTGTGAAAACTGTGACCTCCTATGATTTATATTCGTTCACTTAAAAATGTGTTTTGATTTTTAAAATGCCATATGCTTCAGGACTTGCTATTTTTACAATTAAATTCAGGACAAACTTTTCAAACCAATATTTGTCATTTATCAAAGGCAATGCAGCAATTAGGTTCTTCATAATGAATGTGTTGTGCTCTTGATCTTTGGTGATTCACTCGTGATTGCTCATTATCTAAAGCACATTTTCATTACGTGAAGTGTTTGGCGCACAAAGAGAGCCAGAGTTAAAATGTGACATTGCGTAATCAGCCAGCGTCTGAAGACCACCCTATATTTCTCCCTCTCTGCCTCCTCGTATGAATTTTTGATAACAAATGACTGTGATACTACTGTAGTCATAATGAAAAAGTCATGCTGTGCCGAGATAATCTCTCCACTTGATCAATGAAGATTTTTTTATTCTTCTTGTGCACTTTATTGTTAGAGTTTAATACGCACACAAATACATATACAAAACATCTTAATGCTCATTTCCAATATCACAGTCAGCTCTATATTTTTTTTTTAACTGGGCCTCCGCGCGCCTTGAGTTTGACTCCTGTGCTCATATTAAAATAGCTTCACTAATTGAATGAACTTCAAATACGCCAACACCCCATGATGAAGTTGAGAACTCTAATGCCCTCAGAACTGGGCAAGGACAGCTACAGATGCACTTTACTGTTTATCAAACAGACCAACAGTCAAACACTCAACTATGAAACTCGCAAAGAGCTTTTTCAACTCCTGTCACTCACCAGGCCACGCCCCCTTATTTAATACTAGTGTATAAATGCAATTTTGTAAAAACAGTTTCTTTGCATTATCTTTCATTGTAAAAAAAAAAAGTGTCTCACATAGCCAAAAACCATCCAGAATATTAGGAACAGCTCTCACACATCAACTAAAATAAAAATAGCAGACTTCAATTCATGTCAGTCAAACATTCTCATTAGGAATTACATGTGTACCTAATGTTGTGGCCGGTTAATGTAAATACATAAATTTTAGTCATTATTTTAGTTGTCCATGCTGTTTGACTCCCCTTCCTCTTATCAGGTAATATTTATCGCCATCAATCTAGGCATTTTTTTTCCTTCTTGCAAAATTCCCCCCTCCCCTTCCAACGTGTCCATCCACGCTCTCCACTCTCCAAACTCCTCAGTGTTGTATTATTTCTTTATTTATTTCGCTCTCAACCGAGCGGTTGAGGCTGTGAGGCGTGCGCACTGGAGAGCAAGTCAAGTCGTGCTGGACCGGACTGACGCGCCAAATCCTCGCAACTCAAACAAGAGCTGCTGACGCTTTTGGAGAATAAAATCATGTCCACGCATGATGATGGCATGTTCTCGTCTGCATAGCTGACCTCGGATCTCTAAAGTTGTATTTTGAAAGACTACAAGGCATGGCTTTTCCTTTGACGTGCTTCTTTCTGTCTTGGTGAGTGGCAAACTCTCGGACTTTTACGCACGACGAGCGCGCTGTTTTTCGCACCACTTGCTAAACTCCTTTCTTATTTTTAAGAGGTATTTTTTGCTTTTGCTTTTCCACACGTGCTTTAGTTACAGCTTATGCGGCGCTTGGGGAGCGCAGCACACTGAGAGCAGCATCTATTTGGATAACATCACGCGCATATTGGATAGACTACTGGACGGCTATGACAACAGGCTGCGACCTGGATTTGGAGGTATGCTTAAATACACTTGAAATCATAAATCACCATTAGCTTGTTGTTACTGGATAAAAGTTAGGCCAAGTTTGCGCCTCCAGGCTGGTTGTGAATATGACGTGTGCAAATGCAGCCATTTGTTTGAGCGTGAAAATGAAGCCATAATGTTTTTTAATCAGTGCTACAGTGAAGTTGCATGCAGCAAAACTACAAAATCCATATTAAGATTACAGTACACGCTACTGGAAGTACCAAGACTGCAAAATCACAATATTTTTTCCCGATAGCCTTTCTTTAAAAACAATATAAATACGACATACAAATATAACAGCTTCTCACATTATTTTTATCATGGAAATTATAAATGCCTGACTGCCTTTGCTGTAGGTCCAGTGACAGAAGTCAAAACGGATATCTTTGTCACCAGCTTTGGCCCAGTTTCAGATGTGGAGATGGTATGTAAACAAGCATTACAAAGTTCTTTCATTTGCTGCTTGTCATGCACATGCGTGTTGTCTCAATCAGTCATTGTGGATACACAAGAGCGAATGTGCACTATTTATTTATTTTTTTTCCCTGTCCCTTGTAACTCAAGTCCTAGCCTTCATTATTGCAGCATTTGGGCAGATGTCATTAGTGCAGCTTAGTCGGACTTTAATCTGTCTGACAATCCCTCCGTTAGAGAGAGGGAGAGAGATGTAGCTGATGTTGGGATGGACGGGGATAGGCTGCTGGCTACTCTTGACATGAGATAGGCCGAGCCAACGCTATATGTCTATCGAACATGATGCTGCTGTTTAGAGCTTTTCTTGGAGACTTTAAAGCCTTGATGATAATGATGATGATGGTGAAAGATCTATTTACTGTACAGAGGCAAAGGGGGAGGGGGGCAGTTCAGTGAGGTTACCAATTTGACCTCAAAACATCCAGGATTTACTTTTATTTAAGACTTGCTGGCTGGAAACTTGTGCTAATGTTTGCGGGTATTTTAGTTTTTTTTTTTTTTCCCCAACAGACTTTACAGGAACTTTACTGTCACAACTATTGAGATGAAATCCTAAAATGATGCTGGGCTGTTTTGATGTTGTGTTCAAAAATGAATTTAAGGAATATAGTTACACTCACTAGCTAAAAGATACAATTTGGTAATAGTTACGATGGTAATACATAATGGTATTTGAAGTAGTATAATTGGATACAACATTATAGTAAAATAAAAATAAAAACAAGTGCTCTTAAGAAAACATTCAACAGCCCAACATTTGTTTTAAATGTGCAATAATTATGTAGGGAGGACTGAAAAGTTGAAGTGCATCCAAATGTGGCAAATTTCAATACATAAATCAGACACATTGCCAGCACTCTGCTCAGCAGGTTCCAAAGAAACCATGGCTCACTCCCCATCTGCCTGTCTCTGCAGGTTACAAAGGTAGTGGCATCATCCAAGTCATAGTAAACAAATTGTAAAAATTCTACTCGTCCTCAACAGGAATACACCATGGATGTGTTCTTCCGGCAAACGTGGATCGACGAGCGCTTGAAATTCGAGGGCCCTATCGAGATCCTAAGACTCAATAACCTCATGGTCAGCAAGATCTGGACGCCAGACACGTTTTTCCGTAACGGCAAGAGGTCCATCTCTCACAACATGACCACCCCCAACAAGCTGTTCCGCATCATGCAGAACGGAACCATCCTCTACACCATGAGGTAACGGCGGCGTGGCCAAGACCAGAATAGATGGAGCCCTGGATAACAATTCAAACAAAAAAGCATTCCCCCAAAAAAAGGATGCACAGACTCGCGTAAAGCCATTCCAAAACAAAATATGTGCCATCTGATGGTTAAAGCAGCCTTTGGATGGCAATTCAAAGAAAGAGAGAGATAACCTGGAAGATGCGATGAAGGGCAGCAGCTCATATTTCCCCCAAAATAATTGGAACATCCGAACGCATAATGTGCTTTTGTCAAATTCCAAATTAATGATGTGCTGCTTTCTGCATCATCATTTGAAGTGGAGTTGTCAAAAAAAAGCACATCCCTATTGCGGCTGGATTTACAAGACATAGTTCGAGACGGGACTGAGATTTATAAAATCTTAAAAGTTTCAAATGTGAGGGAGTCATTCTCTTATCGTTTGCATTCTCTCAACAGTTACTTTTAAAAGTCATTACATCAAATATGAACTATATTCTTCTCTATTCCGACAGATTAACTATAAATGCAGAGTGCCCCATGCGCTTGATGAACTTCCCAATGGACGGACACGCATGCCCACTCAAGTTTGGGAGCTGTGAGTTTTTTTTTTTTTTTCCATTCTTGTTTTGTCTCTGTGACAGCTGGTGCCACTCTGTGTGTCACTGACTAATTGACAAGACACCCTTCATAGATGTCAATTTGAAACGCGTGGCTCATTTGAGCAGCTTTGAGTCTGTCATCGTGTGTCACTTTTTTGCAAGCTAGTAATTAGCAAAGGAAAACAGTTGGGATTCATTGTTTTGATTTTTTTTCCCTAGTATGTTTTGTTTGCACAAAAACATGACTATTTGGTGCCAAAATGATTAAAAGCTCTCGTGATGTCTTCTCTGCAGATGCTTACCCTGTCAGTGAGATCATGTACACGTGGAAGAAAGGTCCTCTGTCTTCCGTCGAGGTGCCGCAGGAGTCATCCAGTCTCTTGCAGTATGACCTCATCGGTCAGAGAGTGTCAAGTGAGAGGCTCAAGTCCAATACAGGTGAGTCAAGGTTGAAGGGAAATACATTTTGGAGTCGATTTTTTTTTCCCCTCATTTGTTCAATTGACTTCAAAAGGGCAACCTCGAGTTGACTGAACAAAAGGTACGGTCGGGTGTGCAGTTGTATCTTTGAAGATACATAAAATGTATCTTTGATCAATTGCAGTCTTACAGTCCAAAAGTTGAGAAATGAGGACACAGCATCAGGAAAACTTTGGCGTTGAATATCTTCCTCATGTGGACTTTGATCATTCCGGGTCCCTCTTCTTGTCAGATTCCTCATTCAAAAATAAACAACTTGGAATGGAATCAATTGGCTAACCACAAGAGACAACTCTCAGTATATTTTTTCTATTTCAAGACAAGTCACAAGTCTAGTCCAGAATGGAAGTAAGCAGATCTTTGGCTTCTGTTTGTGTCTCAGGGGAATACGTCATCATGACCGTCCACTTCCACCTGCAGAGAAAAATGGGCTTTTTCTTGATCCAGACGTACATTCCCTGCATCATGACCGTCATCCTGGCTCAAGTCTCCTTCTGGATTAACAAGGAGTCAGTTCCAGCTCGGACTGTGTTTGGTAAGAATTCTTTTAACTTGACTTCAAACTCAGGTGTGATGTCAAAGACGAAAAGGTTTCTTTTTTAGGTGTTCAAAAAGGCTAAGCCAAGTAGTTTTCAATTTTCATTCCAGCTCCCAGAAGTGTTTCTTAAAGTATCTAGAAGTCAAATGGGAAAAAAAAAATCTGAACGTATCAACTCAACGCCCACAGTTCGACCTCACCACATTTCTCCTTCTGTAAACTTTAAGCAGCACAGTTACCAGCACACTCCTCCTGAACACTGATTGGTTCTTAAAATAAAAACCTTGCTAGCTCATGCAAACAAAGTCAGAGCATGATATTTTTTAACCTTTCTTCATTATCTCTATTCCTCCTCCACAGTGGTTGAGCTGAATTAATTGGGAATAAATGTCCTTTTTGAAATTGCTCATGCAAAGGGCTGAGAGGGGGAGGATGTTTATACTTGGCCCGCTTCTGAGCACTCACAGGTTCCGCTCGCTCACATTACATTACGCTACAGTTGCCACCGAGCTCTAGCCTCAGGAGCACAGCGCGCAAGAAACACCCAAACAGGGAGAGATAGAGAAAGCGAACGGCGATAGAGAAATAAAAAACCTTCTAGACAAAGCAAAGAGCAAATGACTGGAGAAATGTGTGAAGGTCTACAAAAGGAAGAAGGCGAAGTAGGTTTTTATTTAGTGCGCAATTCTGTGCCAAGTCATTTGTACTCTTGCATTCCCAATACAAAAGCATACAAAGGGTGAGCTGGAGTATTACGTTTTCACATTAAGTGATTTTGGAACATGACGGTTTAATAATTCATAATCAATAGAGTTGTTTTCCTTGCTTGGCACTGGCTGGAAATTCGGCCCGATACTTTCGTTTTGGTAAGGAGGAGTTTTCTTGTCATCATAAAACCCTTAGCAGTCCAAATGGGTCTTGTGGAAGGTTACAAAGCAACCCCAGATGCCAAAGTTGGTCTAAAAAGTTGACATTGTTGATTAGGGAAAGTCATCCATTTGTGATTGTTTTAGTCTGTACATTGTGCAAGGTACTTTTAATGGCTAAGAGAGCTTCAAAACGGAGACGCAGAGAAGCTATAAAGCACACGCAGAGTACATTAAGGCTACTGTATATTGTGGACTGCATCGTCAACATCCGCTCTAAAAGCTTTAAGTCCCTCAAGCAGAAGTCTCCCGAACTTAATTGAGTGCATTCTAATTTGTACCGTGCTTTTTTCCCCCCCACTACAAAAGCCCTTAAACGCCCCAAGCATTTCATTTCTGTCCCGTCTTTATATCATCAACCTTGTCCTTCGCCCCCTCATACTCTATTTTGCTTCCTTCTTGCCTCTCGCTGTCGGCCTGACAGGCTTTCTTCAATTGCCTTGGCCATATTTAAAATAGAGAGCGTCAGCATTGCTTGAGGAAGATGTACGGCTTTTAAGGAGGTTTCTGTCCACTTGCTGAAGTGATGCCTCACAAGAGAGGCATTATTAAGTCACATTAGGCACTTTAATTTCCTGGGCTGCTAATGAAATCCCAAATTTGGTAAAAGCCCGGGCAGTAGTCTTCAATTACCCCCCTTCCCATTTTTACTTCCACAATGAAAGTCAATTAGATATCTAATTCGTTAAAAGTCCTCTTAAAGGGATGTCAGCAATGTTGATTTGTCCTCATGAGGATATTCGATTCAATGGGCTAAAATATGTCATGGATAGATAAGCACGGCACGACGATAAAAGCTCTCCACCAATCAATGGTTCCGTACACAGGTATCACTACCGTGCTGACCATGACCACGCTCAGCATCAGCGCTCGCCACTCCCTCCCCAAAGTGTCCTACGCCACAGCCATGGATTGGTTCATCGCCGTTTGCTTCGCCTTCGTCTTCTCCGCCCTCATCGAGTTTGCGGCCGTCAACTATTTCTCCACGCTGCAAGCTAATCGGGAGCTACGCAAGGCGGCGGCCATGAAGGCGGCGGCTCAAGAGGCCGCAGCTGCGGCTGCCACCCCGGCTGCCAGCACGGGAAATGATGGAGAGGTCTCCTCAGTAAGTGTCAAAATCACCCTACAAATGATCTGTGTCCAATCTAAAACTTACAAGCAGTATCCCAGAATATCTTTTTTTCTTGTGGGGGTTGGCTTTGAATGTATTGGGCACTAGAAATGTAAAGTGAGGTTTAGTCTGGTTGGTAAATGCGACAATTATTGAACTGATTTTCACAAAGCTTTGTGGAAAAGTGTCATTTGTGGAAGAAAAGAACAAAAAGCAGATCTGGAACTGCGTGGAAAGTGAAAATATGCAGAGGATGGTTTCTATTCTCAATAGAGTTACAGTAGGTGGTTAACTTAATTGCTTGTTAGCTCGATGATGATGTAACATTTTAGCTGTCAGGCTGATGACGCTTCTATGCTTGGAACATGGCAATTTAATTTTACCACTCTGAGGAATTTGGATTGATTTTTTTTCCACAAATAATCTTACGCCATGTCTTCAGTATCCAAAGGATCTTGCTCGTCTTTGCAAAGGCAGCATTATTTGTACAAAATCATATTAAATTGCGTCGGCGTACCTAATGTCGAGGCCATTGAATTTACAAACATACACACACACTCCCACCTCGTTCATAAGAAATTCATGACAACCTTGCTCGAGTTTCTCAAAACCTCCACAAGCACACGGAAGTTTGCACCGACTCACAAGCGAGTTGAACTTTTTTTCTTTACTGGTTGGCTGCTCTGCTGCACACTGTGTTCTACTGGCTACCGCTGGCTATTTATTTTGCCTTCACACACTGCCCATGCATGCACTTTATCCATCTCCACTTTATCCATTTCCATTCAGGAGCGAGCATCCCTGTATAATCTGCTGCACAGCCTCAAACACATATACACGCTTGCTTCTATATGCACTCGCTGACTTAATCTGGAGTATTATGCATCCCACATCCATACAACACACTCATCCATTTCTAAAGTGATTTATCTATTCATCTAGCCTGAGTATATCCATCCTCCTCTCCTCTCCGGCCGCCCAGTTACTGTGTGATCACTACCGAGAGTGACATGAAGAGACAGCCAGTCGTCGTCCCTGTGAATGGCGCTGCTGAGGATTATGTAAGAGCCATAGATTAAGGGAATATCTGCGAAGGGAGGGCACCCAACACACCGGAAGAGGAGGCCGGCCTGGGCCAAAGACGCATAGATACATGCAGTGGGGTTTGTTGTGTGCGTAAGAGAGTTGCAGTGAAAAGAGCTGAGTGGGAGGGAGGCTTCATAGAAAATGACTGCTTTCACCAAAATATGTAGGAGGGCAATGAAAGGAACGCGAGGAAAAATAGCAAGCGACCGCGGGTAGAAGTAGCCGTCATCCAGTCACGATTTTTAACATGACGACTTGTTATGGCTGCAAGGGAGAGCCACAGCGGGAAAGCAGTGATGATTTTTTGACAGGTCATGTGATATCATTAAAGGAAAGATGTTGTTAAAAGTTTTTAGGTGGTGTATGAGTTGGGGATTTACTATCGTGATGTATTCTTGGACAGGGAAAGTCAGATTTAGCTTTGGATTTAAGTGATGGTAGGTGGCTTGACTTCTTTAGACAACAGTGCTTCTACTGGTTGAAGGCAAGTAGTGCAGTGTGTTTGGTTTCAATAGCTTTAAGCAACCCAACAATCAATTCCGCATGACAGAAATGTGGCAATCTAAAAGCGTCTTAAGGCAATATCTGTCAGGAAGTAATGTTGAAAAATCTTGTTGGTGTCAACACGTTAGATGTTACAATATGATGAAGTGTAACAACACTCTCATGTAAGATGCTGTATAAAAATATTTGTAGGGCTAAATTGACAGTCTCGGGATATGGGCGGCTTTGATGGATGGTAACAACGCGCCGGCTACATTATGTGGATGCATTTGAAGGAGCCTTCAAAATTGGAACGACTTATTCTGATGTAAGTGATGTTCAAGGAAAAATTGGGTGGAGGCTTTAATTGGAACACCACACTGGGGGGGAAAAATCATTTCAGTTCTTGACTAATGAAAAAGAAGACTCCACAATAATCCCACAATGACTATAATGGTGCAAATGAAGAGGCAAATTCTTTCCCCAAAAACAGATAAATACTGTGTCAGTGCATTCTCAGTATTTACATGCACATAACTAACTTTCCACAAGCGTGTTGACGCCCACTCACCGCCCACTCAAATGACCTCCCAGACTACACACATTTGCAATAACCTTATTTTGCACAACCTACACATACAGGCACACAGAACATTTACATATCGATTGCAACTACCCCCGCACACACAGTACACATACCCAAACAATATATTCATTTGTCCAATAGTAAGGGACCATCTGTGCTATGCCAGCGTGTGTGTGAACAAATATAGAGCAGAGGATAAAGAGGAGCGCATCCCACTTGGATTTGACCAGCAAGAAGCCAACCAAGCTAGTGTGTCATCATTAGAAAAATATTCTCTTTGGGATCCGTTACTATGTATAGTACACACACATGCACACACACTACAGTGGAATTGATCAACAGACTGGTGATGGAATTTATAAAACCATCTCATGGTACCAAACACAAAAATAAATCTCCAAATCTCCATCCTAAAATAGGGACCGATTCAGACCAATGGAATAATAATAATAATAATAATAATAATACAGAACTGATATAGATTTTCATTCTGCTGCTGCTGCTGGTATAATCTGGTAGCTCCAAATTTGTTCTATTCCTGTGCTAGTGCAGGTAAAGATTCTGTGCTGTTTTCTTTGGATTATTGCGCTGGCTGGCTGGCAGTCTCGCTCTCACGCTGACTCTATCTACTGGCAACATGGTGTTTTTTGACCCAATTCCCAGAAGTACTTTGGTTTCTCTCTCCGGGATCGCTTGACTCAAACTTGATGAGGCTCGCTGATAACCACGTGTCAATAAATATGCAGGGATGTGTTGAAAAAAATGTCGGAATGTCCCTTAGAAACAAACAAACATCATTTATTCCCTTTGTCGAGCTTCTTGACGACTCTTTATTAATATTTGAAACAAAGTTTTTACATCCACACATGCAGGGACTAAACCCAACAGTTGCCTGAATAAGGCATTAGCATCATCAAGAGCATGTTTTGACTTGCAATGCTCTTTTTAATCTCTTTACTATTAATATTGTAGTGATTAAAGATATTTGATGTCTTATTCCTGCCTCGGCGTATTGTGATTAGATGCAAGAACTCAAACCCAGCATTGTTTTGAATGCCCTCATGTCACGTCATGCAAATTTCTGTCTTCTCTCTAAGGCGGACGCCAGCAACGTGTTGAAGAAGAGGATGAATTCGGCGCCCCTTTTCGAACGGCCGGCCAAAACCTTCCCCAACCCGCCTGTTAACGCTCAGGCCTTCCTGCAGCAAGGCTCCGCCGTGCCGGCTAACAACGTCCTGACCGGCACGAGTATCATCGACAAATACTCTCGCATTCTCTTCCCGCTTTCCTTCGGCGCCTTCAACTTGGTCTACTGGATCGTGTACCTCACCAAGGACACCATGGAGATGACCAGGTGAACACATGGCATGCTTGCTACTTTCAAAACGCTGCTGGGACTACTTTACGGAACTGCAATGAAAGCACTCACGACTTTGTTTTGTGTGCGTATGCATGCAAGTGAAGTGTCTCCTTCTCCGTTAAGCATTTCTTTTTCTTTCAAGCATGCATTGTCTTCACCTGGGACTTGAATTTATTATTCAGCAGCCACACAATACTCCTACGCTTTCATCGCTAATTAGTCACCATATGGCTTTTTCGAACAGCAGCTTCAGCTACACAGTGTAACGTGTACGCGTTGCTATACAGGGGGAAAAAATGGCTCTATATTTGTTATTCAGTGTTTTGCTAGCACTTGCAGCCTGGAGGTGAATTTGCTTTTACATGTACAGTGAACTACTTGATATGAAACAGGGTCACATAACACACTACATGTACGAAAGCAACATTAAGCTACGCTAAGATAAGCACTGTAGCGATAGAGTGCCGTTGGAACTGTCCGTGGTCCTGAACGCATCAAGCTCAGGTATTTAGATCCTTGATCACCACCCGCTTTCTGTGGTGCAATAAAGCAGCGTAGCAATAGAGTGCCGTTCGAACTGTCCGTGGTCCTGAACGCATCAATTTCAGGTATTTAGATCCTCGATCATCAGAAACGTCAGCAGGAATTTAATTCAATTCAATTCAATTTAATTAAACCTTTCCAAAAGAGACTGGTGCCATATTACTGTTGATAAAAATAATTCTGCTGCCAGCCCTGCGTGATGGAGGATAATGTTAGACAAAGGGGCCGTCCCATTTTATATTCAGAGTTTAGGGATTTGGGTTTATTATGACTGAAATGACCAAAAAATAAAATCAATGAAAAGTGTCTGTACATTTCTCAGTTTACGAATTATGACACAAGATGATGGGAACATTTTTTTACATACATACATTTCTAATTGTGTGGGAGGTGGCGCTGATGTTTTATTTCACTACATGAAAGGGTCAGTATATCAGAAACAGCTTTTGAAACGATCTCAGCGGATTGTTCAACTGTCTACAAATGCATACAAAAACATAAAAAAAGTAAAGACTTTCATCCAAATCTAATGTACAAAAATGCTCCCCCCTACAGACTGTGTCTTAAAAAACACATTTGCTTTCACATAAGAAAGCGAGACGTGACATCCCACCACAGACACGACAAGGTTTATAACGATTGCAGCTTTTATGGTGTCATTATGGCAAAAGCAATGTGTATGTCTCTCCCCCCCCCTCTCCCTTTGCAGATTAAATGAGGCTGTTGCAACATCAGCTCAATGTGTGGTTTGACACTTAGCCTGAATGCTGTTCAAAGGAGAAAAACTGTTTATGATGCTTGCGTGTTGGCAGGCTTGTGTATTTCTCCCACCTACAATATGTGATGCACACATTCATGTGGGCATATGTGCATCATATTCTGTAAGGGGGGGGGGGGGGGTATCTGGGTCCCTCCCTCCCGGCCCCCATATGGGATCTATGGTTAAAACTCAGACATCATATGAGACGCGTGTAACTTGACATATTGGCAGTGGCATCAAGAATGGCCTGCTCAATTAATCGAATTTTAATCATAATCGCGATTTTGGCTCCAGACAATCTCAAAATTCATATAATCGACGACAAATTTGGTGTTTCCGTGAGCAAGATAGTGGTGCTAGATAGATATAAAGGCAACAAGAGCAGAGTTTTTCCCAAGTCTGACTAGTGTATGCTTGTGTGTGAACCTACATTCAATCAATACAGGCGCATTGAAAACATGCAAAGAGAGTGTTGAAAGGATAACCAAGGTGATAAAAGACCCGGCGGCCTAGAGGTGATAGCTTCAAGTCCCCAGAGGCGTTTCAGGCGCTAAGCGGACCAGCCACTCCAAAGCAGCACTGCACGCTTGCTTGACATTGTGATCGATTGCACTTGAATTATCTTCACAGCAAACGTCAGGGTGTTTAACATGAAATAAATATCAAATGCATTTGATTTTTCTTTGGATGGAGCTTATTTTCAACTTGTAGACTGGCTGCACACCGAAGACAGTGTATGTGCGCTCATTTAAATACGTAATGCGCTGTAGTATTAATCATGACTAATAATAAATTAAAAGCGTCGATTAAATCACGGGAAGGAAGGACGTAGTGTTTATCTCATTTGCAATCAACGCTATAGGTAAATTATCCATGCTAATTAGCGTCGTGCTAATCACATGGATGGGTTAAATGCAGGAATCAAATATTGCAGGGGATGTCAAAATTAGTTCATGACAAAGTCTTCATCTCTTATTTAGTTTGGGTTCCATCTTGTTTGGCAATATCATTAGGAACACCCGCGCAAAAAAAATAGTTATTTTGATTGAACATTTTTTGGGTGATCATAATATGGATGACTGAGAATCTACACACATGACGATTTTCTTTTTTAGCCAGCACATTGGGATTTTATTTTTCCCTAATGTGACAGCAACTTCCAAATGGCTCAGGCAATTACGCTATTAAGCTAACGATGAACAATATATCTTTGTGGTTCTAATTTGTACAGCGGGCTAGTCTTTAAGATGTCTGTGCAAGAGATGTGGCTTTGTATCTCTGTTAAAACATCTCTGTGGACTTTACAGTTTACTCGCGTGGGCTTGCGGGTACTCCGGCTTCCTCCCACATCCCAAAACAACACGCGCCTTAGGATAATTAAAGACTCTAAATTGCCCTTGGGTTTAAATGGGGATGCCAAATGCTTGTTTGTCCTGCCAGTTGCTGACCACCAGTAGCCCGACCTTGGCTGCGATCTGCTCTCGCTCGCCAGCAAGTCTAACGAGACCAGAAAATGTATCGTTGGATGTTTCACTGTTGCCATTTAAGATACATTCACATGGACAGCGCCGCCCACACTGTTGAGTCTCTGACCCTAACATCCATCCACGTTAAACTCTTCCATTAAGCACAAACAGACTAAAAGCATGCCCCCCCTTTTTTTTTTTTGCCATCTTTTTGTATGTTTGCCCCTATTAGCACAGGCCCTCCCGCGGGGATAAACTGGACCAGAAGAGTCCCGTCTGTTTATGTGAGAGTGTGTGCAGGTGGATCCCTGTATGCGCCTTGTGCGAGAAAAGCGAACAAGTGTGTAAATGTGCCGTGGCAGCAGCAGTAGCGCCGACTGACTGGAGGCTACTTTCATGAATAGCGCCATTCAGAGGATGACGTGGAGGAAACAAATTTGCTGAAAACACTTCCTTCCATGAGGGGCCGCAGCTGGTGGATGCACTGGTGGCGGGATGCTGTGTGCGCGCGCATGTGTTTGTCTGCCATCTTAATTGCCCATCAGTGCCAAGCTTGAGGAGAAAGAAACACTTCCCTGTCATTGCTGGTAAATCAAAATCACTAAAGGCGCCTTCCAAGTCTTTTTTTTGCAAGTTGTGGCTTTTTAATGATCGTTCCATTACAGGCCAGCAAGTAGCGATCGGCGATCTATCATTCTCCCTAGGCCACGTGGGCCCCCGGGGAATGGTTCTATCCTCCCGGGCGTCACTAGTTCTGTCTGCACGTGGCTGCGTGCTTGCGTGTGTTTGTCACGCACGGCTGCATTTCTCAGTTCACGCTTAAGCGGAGACCGGCCGACTTTTATTCTTTCAAAGAGGAAAGCGCACTCAAGTCACTTCCTGTTTTTCTGACTTTCACACGCGCTGCCGTTCCTCGGTTGATCTCCTTAATGGGCAAGTCAAGTAGTGTGTCGATTTGTAGGACAATATAGAGTGGGCAGTGCCATCTGGTCATTTGAATGATGTACAGTCGTCGTCGCCTCCACTAAAGAGGACAGATTGCTTAGCCCAGAGGTCAAACGTTCAAGAATTAGTCCCTCCTTTGAAGTCGCCACACATTGAATTGGGATTAATCAGTCACAATGGAGTCCCTTAATGAAAAGGAATGGATTTACAGTAGTCCCTCAAGAAGTCATATCATTTGGATTTTTTGGGTGGGAAGTATACAAAACTTCGTTTGAGGCCATTCATCCGCATACAAGCAGCATTACATGTGGAATAATGTCTATTTTTATATCCGAAATTAACATTGATTTATATTTACTGCACATTCCAAGCATCTTCATAATTAACTCAATCATGTATGATGCATGCAATTTTTAGCAGCAAAATAAATAGAGTATAATAAATAGCTTCAGAAAAAAATATTCATTCGAGTCCTTGGTTCATTTAAAGAAATTAACATAAAATAAAACCTAAACACTGTTTATTATGTTTTTTTTACTTTTGTACACGTTTTTTATTTAATGTGCTACCTTTGGGATGACTGAGAAAAGACCACAATCATTTTTAATCCGAGTTTGACTTGCTCCGTTGGGTTTTTGTTCAAACAAAACAAAAGCAGTCACAGGAACGCAGTCATTCACTAAAACATGTTTTTCTCTTTTTAAATTGGTGCCAGCCACCCTAAACCGCAGCAGCCCATTTTGCTGGAAAAATAAGTGAAATTTTATATGTGGCTGAGTTTGACCAAACTTTGTTCGCTAAACAACAACTAAAAAAGCACAAAAAGGGGTGGGAAGGGCTTTGCCGGCAGCCGTGCAAGATCGGCGAGTGAAAAATGTCTCTCGCCGATGTCAGCTTCCATCTGCTCTGACATATCAAAAAGAGAAAGAGGAGGAAGGGGGAGGAGGTTTGAGCTCGGCAGCAGAAGTTTTCAGACAAAGTTCCCAGCAGGCAACGCTGGTGGAGGTGGAACTGACAAAATTTGAAATTTCAGAATTTGGCCTGTAATGAGCTTGGGCTGTTACATCACTGCTACTGATGGCAACCGAGGAGGGAGGTGTTGCCTATCGGACTGGGCCAACTCGGTGAATTATTAACGTTGAAAACTTTTCATAGACATACAGCAGCACTTTAAAATGTTGGACACACTTTCTCATTCAATAGCATGAGAAAATGTATTCAAACTTTGAACTGGTTCTGTCAGACAGTGAATGTTTTATCATGACAATTTCAACCTGGATTTTTTTTTTTTAATCACACTGGTCAACAGCAGATTCTAATCAGAGATGGCATTTTGTGTTCCTGATGGCTTTTACTTTTTTTACTTTTACTTAAAAGTCTTGCGCATTGCAAATTTGAATGATTAAATCCAGTTGTATTGTACTTTGAAGCAAAATGCAACTATATGTATTTAACAAATACCCTGTGCTGGATTTTTTGAATCAAACGATCATGCAGAGGATGACATAATAGTTTAACATTGTGCTTTTGCTCTATTTGTTTTCCAGGGACACCGTCTGAATGCGGGGAAGGGCGACATCACACAGATGCAACTCCATAGACACACATACATGCATACAAGAGTGTGACCTCACCATTCATTGTGGGTGTGTGTGAGATGGCATGGCGAGAAAGTCTCTTATAATGCATTGTACGTCCCTTTTTAAGTTTACTTTCGAACCACAACAAAAACAAAAAGTGTCTTTATAGTCAATGCCAATTTAAGCCTGAGATGGGACTATTGATGATGTTGAATGATAGCAAGGCGGAGGAGCAGCAGGCTCTGCTTAACTTTTGTCATGCATGTCCACACTCAGTTCATGAAATTCTGCACACGTTCATCATCGCATATTCATTTTCTCTTGTCCTTTATTTATTTAGTCATTTAATTTTTCGATGGAATGAGTGTACTCCACGTAATGGGCTGACTTATCCTCTCCAATTATCACTTCAAACTCAATCACATCATTTCCCCCGGTGGCTGGCAGCAAAGAGGGCAGGAGGGAACATCTTTAAAACAAAACATTTTCAAGTGGCGCGCTTCCACGGCTACTTTGCGCAAATGTTGAACATTTGGGCTTTTCATTTGCAAAATGGAAAAGGCAGAAACTGGATTTAACTCATTAAACAGGCATGCGTTGGGAAAATACTG
This sequence comes from Syngnathus floridae, assembly GCF_059516105.1. Taxonomy (NCBI): domain Eukaryota; kingdom Metazoa; phylum Chordata; class Actinopteri; order Syngnathiformes; family Syngnathidae; genus Syngnathus; species Syngnathus floridae. The sequence continues at coordinate 11,350,177 of NC_142427.1, read as the reverse complement.
CAGGGCAGGGTGTTTAACACCAACTAATGCAAATGAGCGCTGATTTATATATGTATAAAAAAATATAAAAATCAACACACACCAATACACACGTGCACACACACGAATATAGTTGCAAGATTGTTATATATACACAGTTATGGTAAAAAAAAACAATAGTATTACCTGAGTAGAGCGAATGAATAGGTTTTCCTATCTGTATATTGATTTTTACCTGACGATGCATGCATGTAAGTCAAATTGGGAAAGTGTGGGCATGTGCATTTATGCGCTGTCTAACCCCAACCCTAAATGTAACCCTGCTAATAAACGGTGAAACAAAACCAAGCCACGGTAAATGCATGCAGTCATTTTGGGGGGGCTGGAAGTCTGATTATAAAGAGTTCTATAAAATACCTTAAAAGAAAAAAAAAAAAAACTTAACAACAGAGCGCACAGTACTGTTCATACACTCAAGCTTCTCTGTATCTAAGCAACGGCGTATGCACACTTGAGAAAATGTTGATTGTCATTCCTCTTGAAAAATGTATCCAATTATCACGCTTTTTTTTTTCTATAAAACGTGTTCGCCAGTTCTTAATTAAGAAGACAGCTTCTGGCTTCTTGTTCTCATTTAACAAGGAGCAAAAAATAGAAACCTCAACCCAGAATCATCAATTATCCAGAATGTCAAAACATGTTCATTAGTAATCCACTTGTGTGGATTATGCCTAGTTTACAATTAAGTGGTAGCATGTTGTGCTGTGTAAATGTGCGCTGCTTCACTACATTCATCATCCTGTAACTTTTTTTTATTTCCTCATTAAAGTCTCCTCTATTAACACCGGCACCTTTTCAAATGACAACTCTCAACACAATGTCCCAAAAGATATGCACAAACACTCCGACTGGATATTAATAACTTTCTAGAAACCCCATACACATATAATTTATTGATTAAATAAAATATGACGTTCTACTCTTAGTGCTAGCACTAACAAGAATAATATTAATAACCATTATCCTATTCACAAGTTTTTTTTATTCCTCTATGTTGGCATGATGAATGTATGATAAATGTATGATGTCTACTGTGTAGATCAGAGTAGGTGTGATCAAAATACATATATGTATTCTTAGTTCTTTTATTTGATTAGTTTGGTCTTGAGATGCACAATAATGTCACGCGTTACACAATGACGATAAAGGCATGTAATCATAATTGTAATCATTAAAAATGTAAAAGTGTGGTTAATTAGATTAAATTAGGGAGTCAATTTCATCACTATTTCTATTAGTGTCTGTAGCAGTTGTTCAACAATTTGATTTATTGCAGAACATCATTAAACTTTTAAAATTAACTTTATTTTTATTTGTCACTTGTAAATACTGTTCAATTTGTATTAACATGATTAATCACCCATTTGTTGTCATTGTAATTATTTGGATTTTAATTTTACACTATTTGTTTTTCACTCACACTATTGCATGCACTTTTTTATTTTACATTTCTTTTATATTTTTCCACTTTATTTTACACTAATTTGGCCCTACATAGAGATTGTACCACGATAGAAACAAATCATTTGAACTTAAACACCTTTCTGAATGCAACAACCTCCATGTCTTTGCCAATAGCTTCTTATTAGTATGTCTAATAGGGCTGACATTTTAAAAGAGCCAAGAAAAAGTATACATTGATGTGGCTAAAAGCAATTTACTCCTCCACAAAAGGTATTTTTCTCCACGTAACCTCTTTGCTCTGCTCTTTTTTGTTGGGGGGGTGGCTAAAGAGATCATTGGTTGTCCTCCTAATGCATCCTTTGTGACCTTCCATCTCCAGCAAAATAAAACGTTAGAAAACAATCATGAGGAAGAAATGGATGAATAGTACATGTATATGTGTGTTTGTTTTTATTTCTGATTATTGGATGTACCTATGACTCCAGGAAAAGCACACTTGCATATACAAAGTTACAAACTCCAGTGAATACAGAGAATTAACCCCAGAATTTATATTCTGTCGTTCTTTTAAAACAACACTGTCACAAGTATCATATTGATTTTGTCACTTTCATTTTTCCACAAAATCAAGGACCCTAATGACATTTTGCATTAACGTGTGTCTAGGTAAAGGCAATATTTGAATGCAAAGTGAAACCCTGCTTGATAATAAGCTGCACTTGTAAATGTTTTTGAGTCACCACAAGCCTTTGTACTCCAGGCAGCTCCATTTTTTTCCCCCTGCAGCATTGGAAAAACAATTTGTGGTCCCTGTTGAGTGAACGTTTTCCCCACAAGAATGCTCAATAAAGTCAACATTATTTTTGCTGTCCCACTTTGTACAAAAACTACAAGAATGACAGAGAAAACTCTTGCAAAGTGTTTCTTTCCAATGGGGAGCTTAGTCATAGCCAGAAGTAATTTCACCAATTACCACTAGATGGCAGATATCTTAGTTGCGCTTACACCGGCTTTTATACTGTCCGATACAACATTGGCAGAACTAATATTTTTGGAGTGAATTTGGAACGTTATGGAGGACAAACATAGCACAATAAAATTAGAATCTTGAGTGAGTTGATTTTTCTGAGAAATTTGTTGTTTTTTTAGTTCAGCAGTTTTATGCCAACCATGAATATTAATTTTATGCAAGTGAGCAGGCAGGGAAGGCTCCCACCCACCGACCACAAATACTATATATTCTTCTCTTTTTAGTTTCTGAATAAAGACAGACAGAGATGTAGATGGTGCATCCATCAAGTATCAATAACTGCCGTCAATACAAATGAATGACTCATCATGATGAATACACTTGCAACACTTGAGAACAAATTGTGGCACTGAAAGACCACTACAGCCTTGTGACTGCTCTTACGTAAGAAACAGATTAGCTTAACACAATACTGTATGCATAAATCTATATGCATGCATCCACACGCACATCGGTTTAATTCACTCAACCTATTGTGCTTCAATCCAATTTGACTCAAACGTCATGTTTGTTATGAACATGGATGCATGCATTTACTGGCCTCTCTCAGTCTGGGTCACAAAAGTGTAGAGTGCCACCTATTGGTGGTGCACAGCCACCTCTCTAACAGCCTTCTCTTCATCCGCATCCCGTCCCACAATGATGCATGGTGGCACTCGACAACTCCTACACACTGACTCACCATATGTTCTTTTTTTGGAGGGCATAGAGAAGACCCACACAAACATTTATGCACGCAAACTGACATGCAGGGGGAGGAGTATGAAAAGGATCTATGTGGGAAAAAAAAAAATCTGATTATATGTGATGCCACCATGCTATAATTGTTCACTATTCCCATTATGTTAATTCATATTTAATTAGAACACAACAACAAGCCATGCATTCCTCCAATAAAAGTGTAATCTGTTCATTATTTTTACTTTAAGAACATTTTAGAGCGTGCCGGTCCCTTTATGCCTCACAAAAAGTTTTACATTTAATTTTGCACAGTGTGTGCAGACGTATAAAAGCCTCCAAGACAGACTTTCCACCCAACCTCAGTGAGCGACCGCTAAGTGAGAAACTATTACTTCCTACGGGGCCTGTGATAACTGAACATCACTTTTAATTCACCCCTCCAGCTTGGCGGTGGCGGTGAGAATCAACTTTTACAGCACAGGTGATACTTGTGTGGGCTGCGGGAGGAAAATAAGAAAAGTGTCTTTCTCCCAAGACCTTTGACCCTTGCCCCAGGAGGATAATACTGAACCAAGACGCCTACTCAACAGCTGCTGTTATGATCCTCCACTTTGGAAGAATGCCAAAAAGAACAATACAGCACCAACGTGTCGCCATGAACAGCGGACGTTATCGTAACCATCATTAAATTGTCATCTTTTGCATCTGATTGGTTAACCAAGAGTGGAGGAAACAAATGAGGAAAACCGCTTGAAGTGAGATGTGCAGAAAACAGAACCAAAAGGATCACTACCCTCGCCTCTCCAAAAGTGACTCCCGAACACAAGCAGTGGTGTTTTATTTGGCCCGGAATGCAACAACTGTCATTCATTTAATTTGTTTCCATCTCCTTCTCCTAGTGAAGGATGTATCACGGTGTGGTGCTCACATCTCCACTTCCATTTGCTGGTGACAGCTCGGTGCGTGAGACAATGGTGAAGAGCTTTCAATTGCTGTGAAGAATCGCGACTCGTCACATTTCAGCTGTATGGAATAAGAAGAGCAGTGATCCGCAAAAACTATTTTTCCGGTTGGCGCACGGGCCCAGAAAGTGTTAATTGTTATTAACAATGTCACATTCGGCAATGGAAATGAAGAATCGGCTTACTGAACCAAATATGATCTATCTATAGTATCTGTGGGTAGCCCTTTTGTGTGTAATAGTAACCTCCGTTATAAGTGGAGTGAAAGGTCATTCCTGCTTAATTTGATGAGGAACTTCCTGTTCCGATTAGACCTACACTGAGGGGCTGTTTAAAAATAACCACACGGAATCTGTGACAAATGACCTCCTTCCACACACACTGGCGCTCGGCACACACAGAATGCCAAAAGTGAGTGTGTTTAAAAGAAGATGAACAGCTTGGATTAAGTCTTTTTTTTTTCCATCTTCAAAAAATGATGACGGTTGAAAAACATATATTATTTTTTTCATTTGCAATGACTGTGACCATCGAAACGAACATTAGGTGTATGTAAACATCAAGCCAATTCATTCCAAACAGGCGGACATGCATTGTGTACACTATGATTGTCCGCAAACTCCTGACATTGCGGTAAAAGCATGAAAGAAGCGAGAGAGAGAGAGAGAGAGAGGGGAAAAAAAACATTCATAGTGAGGATTAGCGCAGTAGGGGGGGAGAGTGTCACGGGGTGGGAGAGAAGGAATGACAGGGAAAGCCAATCTGTACCTAGAGAGGAGTCGTGGCTATTAAGCAGCTTGCTGTGACCTCGACATGGAGATTAAAGTGCAGATACAGAGTAGCGTTGTGCAGATGTGCTTGCACATTAATCCATGGCCGTAAGAAACACGCTAACGATGATATATATGCTATTTAATGAGAGGACCAGGGGCAGGCACAGCTACCATGCTCATCACCTAACCTGGTCACTGACTTGCCATCAAATGATTTCAAGCCATTTATCGCCAGTGGCGACCGTACGTGGCCACCATGATTTTTGAATTAAACGTCTCCAGCCAGGCTGTTTGGCAGCAGGCAGTCAAGGGGAAGAGCATTTTATGGCCAGGAGATGCTGCCTGCTGCCTTTATGGTGGTGACAAGTCAATGCTTTTCCAATTAAATCTTGGCATTTTGGAATATTGTAAAGCAGTCAGGGAAGAAGCCCACTGAAGCGCTTGGCTGGATAAGTTATGTCATCCAATGTCAAAGCACATATAGAGCGACGACCTATGTAAATTTAGAGTCTACACTGAACCTAATAAAAATGCGCCTTTAGATTTCCATTCAACACCGCTAAGAAGATTAATGATATGCTTAATGGTTTATTGAGTGACTATAATATACGTTAATGAAGAACTCACTGGGGTTCGTTGACAAACTACATGCGTGATGAGTTGGTAGTAAACATGGTTCTGTTGGATTTTAAACATATGGAGGAGAACTGGGGGTGGCACAAATATTCGACCTGAAGAAAGTGAACTCTAAATCTCCATGGTAACCTAGCCGAAGAGTTTAGCCGTTCCATCTGTTCCTTCGCCAACTTTGAGTTGAGATTCTCCTAAAACTATCTGAGAATTGCTTTGAAAGTGATCAAAAATATATTATAAGCTCACACAATAAAACATCTCATAAAAACATCATTCAAATGAGACAATTCCCATTCATTTGATTACTTAACGATTAATTTTATGCTTTGTAATAATGTGACTGGCTTGAAAAAAATGCATTGTACAAAAAGGTATTTAATGACATCATTAGTCTGGTTAAAAGCGGGTAAAGCTCAGTGTTCAGTGGAGCACGTTCTTCATCTCATGGAGAGAAAGAACTGAATTAGCAAAAAAGTAGAAGGAACAATAACAGATGGTTGGCTAAAAGTGGCTATTTGGCTGAGTGGATTGATGCCTTCCTGAAGTCTTGGATGACTCAAACACTTTTAGATCAGATATGGCAAAACTAAAATAACAACTACAATTGTTTTCAAAATGATTGATGTGGATGAGTGCAAACCCTATAAAAGGATGATGAGTCACTTTGCCTCCATTTAAAACAGAAATAAAAATGACTAATAAGGAGGGGAAAAAAAGATTATTATTATAAGATTATTATATTATGTTAAACGACTTCATAACCGGTTTTGAAATGACCTAAGGCTATTCATTTTGTAAATTTAATTGGTTGTGGTACTTTTGCGTCACTATATCCTGTTAGAAAGGGAAAAAAAAATGTCCCTACTGCTTCACAGATTGACGTCATCGGTCACACACCAAATATCAATACTTAATTATTTTTCTTAATGGAGCGTTAGCCAACACAACGCAGATGTGTTATTTAAATCCCAGTCAGAGGGCCCACCCTCGCGGAAACTCCCAGCGGAAAGCCATAATTTCGGCTACACTTCAAGTAAATGTGTTGCTTTTCCAGCTGAGGGCTCAGCAGTGAGTCACTTAGGCGTGACGATACATGTTGCTATCCATGTTAAAGCTGACGATTTTGACGATTAATCGGAGTCCCTCGTGTCCTCGAGACACCTCATCCTGCTGCAGTCAACAGCCAGCCATTGACACAAAGACAACTGAAAATGATGCTCTTAGGTAGTTCTTAAAGGATTTACGCAAAGTTGAAATGAATTAGTCTTTTTTTTTCCCAGTCCCACACTTTAATTAAATGAGATAGTGAATGCGTATGAATGAGTAATCTCATACAATACACAGAACTGTAATGACATTCAGTAATGCGCAAACCTTGGCTAAAGGCAGGTTAATATAAATTGAACACCGCCATCGATAACAGCCCTCCCACATATACGTTCCATTAATCCTTTATAATAAGGCGTTTATTGACATAATTGGAAAATGCATAGTCTGAACCCCTGAAAAGCTTTGGAGAACATTCTTACTCAACTCAACAAAAATATAAAAATATATAAAATAAAAATAGAGGATTATGCATCCATGAAAATATTTCATCTTTCATGATTGTGAAATTAAATATATTAATATCCGATCCAGGATTCATAAGTGCATTAGCATTTGCTCAGAACTAAAACTAATTTCAAGTGTTAAAGGGTCACGTTGTTCTGTTTTAGTGGCATCTCCAAAACAACAAAAAAAGCTTCTTGATGGAGGAACTAAGACAAAAATAAAACCTCATCATAAGATTTTATTGTACAACAAAACCCAATCCTTTTTTTTAGATTTAGAACGTAATTGCTTGGTTCGGAAACTGTGATGAAAATACTAAATTAGAAAGTGAATTGGTTGATTTCCCTAGCAACCGTATCCTAAAATGTCTCCTTTATCAAATATGAAAACCAATTTGTAATTTAACACTCAGTGAGTTTAAGATGACGAAGGAAGACAACAACATAGTGAACGCGTTTAAAGAGAACTCAATCGGACATTTTTGTTGCTGGAGGTCACAGGGTGGACTTTGTGTATACAACAAAAGTGCAGCAGTGGGTGGATTTGCATGACCAAATTGAAAGCAACATCTAAATAATCCCTTTTGTGCTCACAGTACGATGAGGATTGACCCCCCCGCCCGCCCCCGATATTAATTAAACAGCATTTTTCATGGTGACATACTGACTATCATAATCCCTTTCTCCGGTGAAACACAAGAGGGAGCAAAATGTGGCATGAAATACAGGCAGAACATTTTTTTTTCTTCCGCTCATTTCCATAAGGACGTGCACTAACTACTTTATCGTCATTTATAAAAAAAAAGAAAAAAATTACATGGTTATACAATATGCTAAATACTGAAAGACAAACTGTGAATGAGAGCCAAATGTGGGAGTGATATTGGAAAGTTGAGAAAAATAAAGTTCCCGAACAATCCTTTTGGGGTAAAGAGAATCCTGCAGACAAGCCTCGGGAGCCATATCAGTTGTTCTTAAGTCCTTTGAGACACAAATCCAATTAGCAACTGTTATAATTTTTCATAAGCACGTGTGAAGCTGTGAGGACGAGGGATGGCTCGGACAGACGGACGGACTGATAGATGGATGGACAGATGGGCTGCTGGATGCATCAGTCAGGGAATGTGAATTACAGGGAAAGAATGGATACAAGGTCATTGTGCCAACAAGATAAGTGAGAGTGGCTAAGCGAAGAAAGTGAATGATATGTGAGACTGCATTTGTTAAAAGCGAAGACTGGCATAAGATGGTGGCTTTGCATTCGTCAAGGTCAAGCAGATAGTTTTTTGCATTTAAGACTGAATCATGATTTAGTTCAAGTCGGCTCAGGGTCAATGTGGTGTTAGCCCCTAGTTTGTCAAGAGGACATCAATATTGAACTGGTCACTGGTGACCTCATACCGTTCTGCAATCTAATTATCTTTCTTGAAAACACCACCGTGCGCTTTCATATGCATTCAGGAACAGCCACAGCGCTGTTCCTCATAAAAGCAAATCTACTCTTTCTACCCATCATGCTTTGCACATTAGAAATTACCACAGGAATGCACGCGAGGACCCCGTGCAGCCGTATTCCGCATCAACCAATTTCCTCCAATGTGCTGACAGTGCTAGGGTGAATACTCGCTCCGAGGGGAACTTTCACGCCAGTGTTGACTTGACATATTTCACATCAGCATAGATCATTGTAGGCCTGACACTCAACCCAAACAAAGCATTTCTTTTTGCCATGCAAAGTGCAGGAAGCGCTCATCACGCAAATCTGTTGGTCATAAAAATAGGCCCCCGTGGAAATGACTTCCAGGCAATTTAAACTAAGCAAATCATAGAAAATAAACGGCCTCACATTTGACATTTTTGGCATGACGAGGCAATTTTACTTTTCATCTGGATATATCAATCTCGGAAAAAAACTCAAGTACCATACTGTATATGGAAACAACTTTGTGTGTGTCTAGCAAAGTCAAAACATAGGAAAGTCAATTATTAAATTACCATATCTGCATGAACAGCATAGTCATTTAGTGCCATCCTAAATCCCCCCCCAAGCGCAATATTAAACATGGAATGTCACAAAAAAAGTGAATCTTAATATTTTTTGTAGCTAATGCTGTGGTCTGGCGAATGTATGCGGACTCATTTTCTTCCACAATTAAAATGTAATTAAAAATCAAGACATGCATAGAAAACTTTAATTATTTGGCTTGGGCCTAGTGATGCTTTTAACACCCGGAACAGTTTGGACGGTCGGCGCATTGTTAAAAAGGAGTCCAATCTGCCGTCTCAGCAGTTGATGTGTTGTACGTGTCATTGAGGTAGACACTGAAACATTACCTGAAAATCTTAAAGAGCTCAGGCTGAGAGTATAATTTGCATGCCAACAAAAGAAGCTTTTGGGGCATTTGCAGGCCAAAATATCACATGATAAATTATTACACACAAAAAAACCCCATTCCTTTAACGTGGAGCATCTTAAATTGGGGGGCATAACAAGGCGAAAGGGCCCTAGGTGTCTCACACAAATCTTCCTTCTTCCGCCTAGTTTTGATGTGCACGGACCCCGCAGGTCACTCAAGCCATTAATATGACCAGTCCCAATCACAGTCGGAGAAATGCCACAGGTGGAGGAAGTGCGATGAAAGCACACGAGGGGACAGAACTGTCGGACACGACAATGTTCTTGGCCTTGGGTTCACTGTGATAAATGACGAATCAATCACCCTCTGAGTCCAATTTTTTTTCCCCCCCCCATCAAGTGACCATATTTTTTCCAATGGAAATTATACCAGTGTTGGTCTTATTATTATAATATATATATATTTTTTTTTAAATATTTTTTTATAATCAGAAATGCATGGTTCCCACCGAGTGATGGTGCGATGGTGTTGGGTTAATTGACGTGTCTAAATTGTCGATAGGTGTGAATGTGAGTGTTCACAGTTGTTTGTCTCTTTGTGTCCTGTAATTGATTGGCCAATTGCCTTTTGCCCGGAGTCAATTAGGATCCCCCACACAAAAAAAAGAATCCCAATCTGTGGTATAATAAGGAGCATATTATTGCTATGGCGATGCCTATTCCCAATATTAACTTATCATCAGTACCAACCAGTTTTTACACTTAGCCACCAGCGATGAAGCCCTCAGCACACATGAGGTCCGATAGACGACACTAGTCCAGGTCGGGGAATTCACAAGGGGGACTGACACTTCACAGAACACGAAGCTACATCTATTGTTTGGGGCACAATTACAGTACATTCAGCACGGCCACCTAAGCTGCCATCACACCTTATTACCCCCGTATGCTCCAGTGAGCACATCTCACTCATCGGTGTGCTCGAGTGGCTTCCATCAATCATGCTCAAGCAGCTGTGGAGCCCCAATGCGAAGCTACGCCACCAATTTATGACGAGCTAATGTAGCCTAAAAACTGTTTTCGGCCTCTATGGTATACCAACACAAAGTTGAGAGGCAATCCCAGCTGGTTTACTTAAGATATGTTCTACGCAGTCTTCGACCAGTCCTGGAGCCTGCATGGCTACACAAAGTCATACACAACATTGCATCGGCATCCATCTTCATTAGGCACTTAACCTTGGATGTGTCCGTTGAAGCATAGATGATATGAGATAGCGCCAATCTAGAGATCCATGGTGCACTTGGAATGTGTGTTAGTAGGCTTTCCGAATCTGCAGCAATGCAACACAGACTTACACTGTGTGTGTGTTCATGTTTATGGTATATATACGGAGTCTCAGCGTCTCCCGGGGGGTCGCCGGCAGGTCAGCAACAGCTTTGCGAGCTCAACATATCATCTCCCTACACTGTCTGGGGAGTTGGGAACAATAATTAAAAATATTCCTTAAAGGGTGCTTCTAAGTAGAGTATATGGAGGTAATCCTTTTTATATAGTAAAGCACTACAGTGAAACCTCCAAAGGTTACACATTGCAGGGATGCTGGTCAGCTTGTTTAAATAGTACAAATAATTGAAAACAAAACAATCTGAACCAAACTATGATTATTATTCCAAGAATAATTTAAATCTAATTAAATTCACACGTGTTCATAAATTAAAAAGTGTTCATTTGAGATCATGAATGATATAACTTTTCTGCTACGCGCTACCTAATTCCTTCTATTTATGATAATAGAGCCGATTTCGATGTAATGGGATTGGATTGAGGTCATGATTGTCTCTCTTACTGACTTGCCAACAAACTAATTCATACAATCATTTAGTGTCTCTGACTATGAGGTGAAAAGAGGCTAAGTGCGCTATTGATTGCTGTGAACGTTTGTCTCGCACTTCCCGCAGCACAAGAACATTCCACAATAACCTACAGTTGCTTTAAGAACACAAGCAGCATGGCAGCGTTTGACATTGTGTTATATGACTTCAATTTTATGATGGTGTTTTATCCAAAACCAATAAAAAGCAAGCTGTGTGGTTTGCATGTCTGCCTCAAGAGTTCCTAATTATTTGAGTGTGGTTTCTATCAATACTCCTGCTTCTCTCGACATTCCAAAAAAAACACAATTCATACTCTAAGTTGTCGATACTTGTCATTAGTCCATACTGCAATTGAGTATATGGGCTTTTGCTCAAAGTCAGCAAAAAAATCCTCTTCGCCTCCAATGAGGACTAATGGATGGATTGAAATAAAAGCATCATACATTATCACAGATTCAGGAAAGTTATTATCGATTTTTACAGCAATTTTTATTCAGTGCCTGTCTCTTTTTCACACTTGCTGACAAAAAAACACACAAACACTCCCACACTTCCAGAAATAGAAGTAGCAACAGTCTTTGCAATTTTTTTTTTTTGTCAACCCACATGTTGATAATGTCACCTTGTCCTGGTGTTTCATTAACTTCCGACAACAATCTTGGAACGCCTCTCGCTCCATTCGGGTTAGAGGCTTGTGTTACATTTGTGTGATAAAGCGTCAAGTTCGCAATGGCAGCAATTACAGACGATATGAATAAACAAGTTGCATTGAATAGAGGAAGTATTTGAAGTGGAGCGACTGAGCGACGGAACAGATGGTCAGCAAGGATTTGAATGCTCGGGACAACCTAAATGGTTACGCGTTGGTTGGCTGAATTGCAAGATTATAACCACTTGTTATGTAAACTGACAAGTGAGAGTGAGGAGAAGCCCGCCTCCATCTGCTGTGACGTTTGGGCCCGTCACGTACGGTGAGATTTCACAAATGAGCTAACCAGAAGAACAAAATCAAGGACAATATTTATCTTGAAAGAATACTATTCAATAGGACATCACGAACAACTTAGACATTGAAGTGAGACTGTCTAGCTATTTCAAGTATTGTGCTAAATGATTGTGAGATCTCTTTCAAACAAGCTGCAAGGACTTGAAGACAATTGCGACAGATATTTATTTGTTTGTGCTTAAGTGCGTGTTTGGCCTTGCACATTACGAGACTTTGTATGATCATTGCAAAGTGCCGTTTTGTATTTTCTCTTCCACTTGGAGCTTTTAGTTCATCTGCTGGCTGATTGAAGGAAGTCGTGATCAATGTTGAAATCGTGATAATTGATTAATATTAACTTCTATGGCAATTTGGGCTGCCCGATAAAATAAAAACAGAAGATGGGGAGTTGGACAGGAAACAATATATGATTCGTGAAATTACACAGTAAATATCCAAATATATCCATTTTTTTAAGCACAATGCCATCTGCTGGATGGAGGCTTATGTTGTGTAGCCTCAACAGGCAGAATGCATACCGAAGTAGCCAAACAGCTTGCAAGTATTATTTAATTGACTCCACGCAATGCAGATAAGCACTCGCTGAAATTCAACCACCCTCACAAAGACAGCCTCCTTCCCAGACTGAATCGATAAAAGATGAAAAGATACCTGGCGTCAAGGTTGAGCAAGAAGGTGCAGATGCCATCCAGTTAAGAAGCTGACATTCCAACCATAGCCACCAACTCGATAAGACAAATAAGTGGAGTGTCTTGCAGAGTGAAAGGTTTGCCGGCAGAACGTACATTAATCCTTCCACAACATATCACATCAGTCAAACGTTTGAAACCACAACTCAAACGGACTCCAAAACATTCATTTAAGTGTCCACTTCAAGGCTTTTGTCTAGCTCAAAGTCGTCAGTGACCACTCCCACTTCGGCGCAGCCCTGCACTCATCTGCAAAATTTCCCACAGTGAGTTCCAGTCTGTGATTGACAGGTGACCATTCCAGTCAGCTGTGATAGACTCTGAATTCCAGTCCGGCCAACAAATGGATGGATCGATATGTTTCAGACTGTGGTACAGCAAAGTAAACTAACATTGTGCACAATTGTGTTATTTAATAAAGCTAACCATGCATGTGACTCACACATACAATACTTGACACAAACCACTGAGCACACCGGGAAAAAGCACACATCTCTGCTCAGCACTTATATGGCTGCAGGCCACTTTTTTTTTCTTCTCCATCTCCCTCACCACTTCATATAAATGACACAAGGCTGGCTGCCACATACAGCTGAGGAATGTCAATTTAGTGTGTAGCCTACTGTAAGATTGTGTGACACCAAACACATTATCCGAACGTATACAGCGCGGCGTGATGGATGAGCAACGCACAGGAGAGAGGGTGCCCCTCATCCCCTTGCACTTATTCGGGCAAAAAAAAAAAGAAAAATCAAAACGCCTGTTCACCGCAAGTGATTATTTGCTCATAACGTGCACATCTCTCAGGCAAATTACAGCCATCAATCTTGCTCTGTTTAGTCCCTCTCTCTTCACTTCTTCATCACCTGGCCTAAGTTGGACGGGATTGTCTTGTTCCCGAAGCCTCACTGTGTGGAAGACGGAAGGAGGTGCCCCAATAGATGGCGCTTGCCTATATTTATATTTAATACAGAAGAAGAAGGCCAAAGCGGAGATTCAAACTCTGAACTCTGTTGCAATAAGAACCCAATGTGCTGCTTCAAAACAGGCTCATACAAATATGTGATGAACTCTTCTGTGCCTGCTTGATAGCTAGTTAAATAATTTCAGGCTCCGTTAAACAATACGTCGCACATGATTTGTGTTGGCACTTTCTAATATTGCATTTCAGTCGCAACTTATTTACATGATGCATGCTGGACTAGAGGTTCTGCCTCACAGTTGAGAGGAGTTTGCATGTTCTCCCCATGCTAGCGGCTAATTTGGCTTCCAACCAACATAAAAAAAACATGCATGTTGGGTTTATTGAATTTAATCGAATTGTTCATAGGCATGAATGTGCTTATTTGTCTACAGAATTTGTATCCCCAGCTCTCAGTCAGGTTAAGCTCCAGTTCACTCAGGACACAAATGAAGACCTGCTGTATATAGAAACTGGATGGATGGGTGAATAAACATGTCTCATAACATTTAGAGTGCTGTTTTTGGAGGCTTCCTGACTCAATCCAGGAGAGTTGTCTATGCCATTCCTAAATTGTTTCATTCAGCCAAGGTTGCTGGACTGACATACAGTAAGCCACCATGTGACACAACCTAAATAAATAAATTAAAAAAAAATAAAAAAATTAAATAAAAAAATATATATCTGAAATCTGATTAAATGAAAATATTTGGTTTCCTCACTGTTGCACGCTGACACATGCACGCGCCCTAGCAACACTCGGGCACGTGTGATACACGCTCCACGCACGTGCACGCGCTCAGAGGCGAATCGCGTCACATGCAGATCAGATAGAGAAGACGAAGGGTTTGGTGGAGGGAAGGGGGCGCCTTAAGAGGACAAGCGCACATTTGGTGGCTGATTATCATTATTTATATGATATTATTTTTATGAAGAATGGCTGAGGGGGCGGCGTGGGGTTGGATGGAGCGCAGCCGCCGTGTCGCTTCATAACTAATCATTCACATTCCACTTCAACCACGCGTGAAAGCAGGGTGGGAGGGAAAGGAGGGGGGGGCGATGCAGTGGAGACGATGCATGCACGACTGACGTGCAGCACGCGTCCCCTGCTGGGATGCAAATAAACGGAAGGCAACGCGTGAGTCACTGAAGCCGGGACGCTTATAATTAAACCCCTGTTGCAAAAAAAATAAAAAAAAACACGCGCACAAAAACTCACGCGCACACACACGATCGTAATATTAACCATAATGTCGTTGTTTTTATGCTCATGTGGCGCGCATTAAGTGAGGAGGCTGATGATCGCGGTGGTGGGATGCAGCGGGGGTAGTGGAGGGGTGTGCGTTGGGGGAATGAAAATGTCTTCTGATTTGTAGTTTAACTTGACGACTACAAAAATTATAGGCTGGCTGGTTGGTCGACGAGCCCGTTTTTTCCCTCTCCCTCCCTTGCAGATGCACGCAGCTCGGCGCGCTCAGTGTGGAGTGGCGCGACTGCAGCGGCACATTCACTCCATCCCCTCTCACACACTTCTATTTTCACGCCTATTCACTCTCTCCATAGATCTTTTTTTTAACGCCACGCAGAGAGATTCGTGCAGGATTTAATTTTGATTGCGAGAAGAAAGAAAACAGCGGAGGCACGTCACGTCGGCGCAAGCTGGTGAGCCGCTGTCTCTTTCGACACTCTTATTTAAATTGCACTGGGTGTTCTTAGGAGGGGTGTCACCGTGTCTTTTTAGAGGCGCGTGCATGCATGTCACCTCCTTGAGGGCGCGAGGGTGGGCAATATAATGCAGTCAAAAAAAAAATAATGAGTCCGATTCATTTGTGTTATATTTAGCTACACTTGCAAAGAGATTACAGCAGCGGAAGTTAAATAGTGCTGCATACAGTATGAAAGGGGCGGTCTCGGTAATCTGACATAAAATCCTAACATTCACCCTCCTATGGACGTGTTGAGCGCGCACCATTTGCAAGGTGGAGCGCATTTATAGTTTGGAGTGGGAGAAATTATTATTCCTTTATTTTTGTGATGAGAGTTGACTGAAAGAGAGGAAGAGCGCGAGCGAGACAGCAAGAGCGAGAGAGAAAGAGAGGGAGAGAGAGAGGGAGGGAGAAGAGAGAGAGACCTGCATACATATCGTCTCCAGCAGCCTCCAGCTAGAATTCGTCAGATGTGAGATCACACAGGATTTACTTTCTACCCCCCACCCCCCTTATCATTTTTTTTAATTACCAGTCTGGCTTAAGGAAGATATTCAAAGTTTGAGAAGGGGGATACAAGCGTCTATTCCGAGCCCATCTGCTGTAAGTGTCTCATTTATTACCTCCGTTTTGGATGCTAGACGATGTGAGTTGAGGCTTTTGGGGCGGGGGGGTTGTGGTGGAAGGAGATGTTGTCATTCTGGAGGAAAATGAGGACTTCGGGGGTAAGGTGTCGAGATAGATGGAAAGATAGAAGCGAGAGGTGGCTGGAGAGAATTCAGCACCATGGCCAGCGCCCGGAACAGCGCGCGTCGCTTCATTACGCACAAACCGGATCAGCATGCACGGAGCAGCCTTGTAGTGATGCCAGTTGCATGCTAAATCTTCAAGCCCGGCACCTACTTAGATTCATGCCACATAACATTGTGGCGTTTCTAGAAAAGGGGGTATCATTTGGGGCATGGGATAACTTAGAAAGTGTGCTCTGTCTTTTTTTTTTTTAGGGGGGGGGGATTTTCTCCCTTTTATATAATCTGCATCAGTCTGTAAATCCTTGTCAGCCAGAGGATTTACTTCATTTTTTATAACAAATAATTTTGTGGTGTCCATTGGATCAGATTTGTAAGTAATTCAGGCACACATGAGAGCACATCCATGAAATGTTGTGTTTTTTTGTGTGTGTGTGTGTGTGCATGCTTGCATCATGAGGAGCAACATCCCGTCTTATTGACTGAGGAGGAAGCAAATGCTCTTATTTTATTTAGAGACGGGCGGAAAAGAGAGGGGGGGGTATTGAGGGTTTGATATTGCGGTACGGCGCTCGTTCACATTGCAGGTTGGGGAAAAAGGAAAGAGGCGGTGCACAAGTGCTACCACCGCAACCTAATTGCTTAAGATTGTCAGATTGTGACTAATTGTACGTGTGTGTGCGTGGTAATGATTCCTAACCTCACTCTGATTGTGCGTGTCTTTCTGCTCTGACCTCCAGCAGTGAAAGGTCCTCATATTCAACAATGTGTGAACGGGGCAGCGTGGCCTCGCTGTGCCTGGGGGCTTGCTTGCTCATAGCTCACATCGTCCTGGGAGCCAAAAGGTAATCATGAATATAATGCTCTTTTCTTAAGAAATATATATATACGCATGAATGGCTGTATTGGTTGTTGTATGGCAAAGTGCGCTGTCAAATATTATTTTGTGCTCTTATTTCTTGATGGTTTGGAGCAGATCTGCTGGGGTTGTAAAGTGGGGCATTCCCACAAGACACCTCCAAGCTTGTTATTCCGAGACGATGAGATAAGGAGCTAAAATAGCCACGAGGCTTGTCATAATGGTGTTACATTTTAAAAAATCATGCTGAATGTCACAGGTGACTTTATCGGGGTAGAGTGTGACGTAGTTGTGCTCGTATTTGGATGCGATAACAACAAGACACATTTGTGTGAGATTATATCATAATCTGACTCAACTGCTTGGATTATTATGTGTAATTGTGCCATGAAACACCAACAGTGGCTCAATGAGACATTTGCCAGTAAGGCAAAGCTACAGTTGGAATTCTTCAGCTGCTTGAACTGCAGGAGATGCGCGCCTTGTTGAGGATCAATCAGGGCTCGCCGTGAATTATTCACCAAAAGTGTCACAGTCGACTCCAACGTCGATTCATGTGGAGAAACTGCGGCCTGGCCGTACAATTTACATCAACGCCAAAAAAATAATAATAATAATACATGTTGATGTGAATGATTGCCAGGCATTGACGTCACAAGTCGAATTTCCTTTGTTTCTACATTAGAGGACATCTAATATAAAGCCTTCCACTGCAGCATAATTATCGACTGGCAGCATAATCCAATCTGCTTTTTTGATGTCTCGTACAAAATTTTGAGTTCCCTGGAAAAAATGTCATTAATTAGAAGCATCTAGATGGGATGTACAGTAGCTTGGAGAAAAGGGGAGCGAGCGAGACATCAATGTTGAGCGGCACTGTTGCTGACCTGTAGATGGGGATGGTGCACAATGTTTTATGAAGAAGAAGGCCCCCCTGGCTGCTAAACATGTAGTCCTCCCTGAGCGCCTTTTTCCGCCTGCTTTATTTATTTTCATCACCATGACTTTGGCACGTAAACGCAAGAGCTGCAATGCAAAGCGTGTAAATCTGCATCTGATAGTGGGATGGCTGTCTAAGTAATTTATAGAGGAGTCCTCTATATACCGGCTGCTAATGACTATAATTTATAAGAATATATTCATCTTATTCTGTCAAATGAAATATGATGTACCCCAACTAGCATGGTGGAAGACGAGCAACAAATAATTCCACCATGCATCATGCAGCTGACTACACTACAATATCTATATGGATCACCGCGTATATTAAATTTCCACTTTTACACTAAAGCATGTTATAAAAATGAACAAATTTAAATACCGGAAATGTAAGTTAATCTTTTCCTAGCCAACATTATGAATGCAACATTGGAATGTTTGTGTACACGACAAGATGTGAGAACGTAATCACAGACACCAACATAATCCGTCATAACATATTTCGACCAATGCTGACATTAACACTCATATATTGCATCGCAGTAATCAAAACACCATGAAGGTGAACGGCAAGTTAGAAATTGTGTCGAGTTGAATTTCTTAGCATTCTATTGAGTGTCTCATGTAAAATGTCTTAATGGAAATAGAATGGAAAAGCCCCAGTAGAACTATTCAGGCTGTCGGCGTTATGGGATCATGCTGGCGTCATTTCAGGAATATTAAATAGAGGTGAGGGCTTGAGGTGTATTGTAGCCAGCACCTAATTTAGCCTTGTATACAATATCGCCTTTATTATCATCATTGTTTTGTTATTCTAGAAGAGAATGATGACAAATGATGGGGAATTGATGGCTGCCAAGCATTGCTTTAACCCTTTTACAAAAATCCATGTGTGCCAGGGCGGCAGTATCTGTATTTAGAAAACAAAATGTCCCGCAGCTCGCACTCAATCAGCCTCAATCCCCTCGCTTTGACGGTGAGCCTCATGTCGTTTCTCCCCTCTGTCTCGCTCACCTTTCCGTGACCCTTTCCCGCCTCATCTCTTGCCTTCATTTATGTTTTGTCCTCTCTGAAAGGTTTCTTTATTTTTTTATCCTCACATGCCCCTCTGCTTGCCACTTTTCCCGCCCACAGCCGCCATGCTTTCCCACTTCCCTTCTGTTGCGTCGGGTCCGCCCGCTAACTCATCTCAATGACCTCTCCCTCTCCTTGGAGCTGTTGGGCGAGAAGAGCTTGTTTCCAAACACTGGCTGTTTATTTAGCGGGGGAGCCAGCCTTTTGCCATTGGCGTAAGAATGAAGGAAAAAAAAAAAATGGGGAGCTTATGATTGCTCGGCTGCATTGCGGGAGATATTGCTCCTGGTTATCAGCGCAAACATATGCACATATGCATTGATTCAGGTATGGTATATACATAGATATGCAAATGCACGCACACAAACATTCCAGGTGCTTCCGGCCGCGACGAGTAAATATCTGAAATATTCATACCACATTGTCACCGGTGAGTGTTTTGGCTTGAAGCATTTTGTTTTATGTTCAAGTCCTGCACAGGGCCTCGGTGGTCTGAAAGACCATATTAAGGTATTAATAATGGATTGCAATTTCTCCATGATTGTGCCTACGTGGGCATAGGCTGTGGATTCCGCTTTATACACTCGACATAAAAATGGCTTTAATGCCTGCAAAAGCGTCTCTATTATACCACACAGGGGTAAGATGAAAGAACTCATTGAGGTAAAGGAAGTAGTGGACTAAACATTCGTTGTTATAACAAAAATATTTTTCCCTAGAAAGTATCCAAGGTCAATGTTATTATTTTTTTTTATAAGCAGTCTTTCACTTTTACCTTCAGAAAGCTCGCCTTGCTGTGACCTTAAATTGTATTTTTGGATAGAAAACCCTTAACTAGTCTTACAGTCCTTGATGAATGTCAAATGCCCTTGCACTTTGGAAATATGAACACAGCACCGAATAGCAATTGGGCCGATCGCTTTCATGCTCATCTTTCACTATTGTTGAGTCTTCTTAACGTGCGTCATCATCTATTGTGCACTTCTTCTATCCGAACGGCCTCCATGACTACAGAAATCCTTCTCATTGTTGTCAAACATGAGTCATCTTTTGGGCTTTTTTGGTTGCAACGCCAGTTGCGCTCTTTCTGGCCATGACTTGACATGCTCCTTCCCGCTTTTGGCAGCTCTGGGCAGGACAGCGAGCACAACACTACAGTGTTCACCAAGATCCTAGACAGCCTTCTGGATGGCTATGACAACCGCCTGAGGCCGGGACTCGGAGGTCAGTCACCAAAACAATGCACCATACACAATGTTGGCTTCTTCTGACAGATATGAAAATAGCCCGAAGTGACAGAAAGTTCATTTGTGGGTCCTTTTTTCCAATTTGTCCGCCGTAGACAACATTTAAAGAATCTCTTTCAATGTTTGTATTTTTAAGAATTTAGAGGGGGCCAAGGGGTCCCTCGCCTGCATGTCAAAAGAAACCTAGCTCCGCCAGTACTAGCATTCCCAAAAGAAGCCATTTTATTGTACACTTTATTGCCCTGAAACTAAATGTGAAGTGTTGCGTGAAAGACAGAGGTTTGTGTTGATGCTCTACAGCAGACATTCAAATGATGGGTATGAAGTTCATACCGTTCAAAAATGACTTTGAAATCAGAAGGGATGGGGGGGTTGAGGGATATTCGCAAAGTAAAGCCCATCAAATGTTATGCGAGCACAGTGGCTTTATTTGCAGCACTGTGCAAATTTATGAGGAGATTGAACAGTGCACATAATGGAGCTGACACTGAAGCCAATACTAGCAAAAATGCTTATTGACATCCAAAATGGGCCATTTTTATGATGCTGTTTGCGTGTGTTGAATGGATCCGGGGCCCAAGCCAGGTGGTCTTGCATTAACAGGTAGTCTGGGGGGCTAATGAATGCCACTCACCCTGCCAATTTCCTGCTTCAACAGAGCGTGTAACTGAAGTCAAGACTGACATTTTCGTGACTAGTATCGGGCCAGTTTCGGACCATGACATGGTAAGCTTCTTTTTTTTTTTCCTCCCCTCTTGCCTGTGTAAATGTCACCAGTTTCCCTTCCTCCACTCTATCCTCTTCATTGCTATTTGGGGACCCGGGAGTGGTCTCCTCCTAGCCTTAAGAGAGATGTCTTCATGCCATGATTCATTTCACTAACTGGTGCTGTATTAATAAAACTGTCTCATGTGATATGTATTTGCTTGCCTACAGTAACTAATCCTAGCCGGCATAAATGCCAGCGCCGCCCCCTCTGCATGCGATGATCGTGACCACTAATGTTCACTGTGTGATTTGTTAGCTTGCAGGAGTCCAAATATTACATTCAAGTGACTTTAGACTAAACTCCAGATCAGCTTAACACAGTCTCTTGAGAATTTAGTTGAAAAATCATACATGATACTATATTCCAATTGAACTGGAGGATTTACGAGCTATGTGAGCTTGCCAAACAAGCCATGCGCAAATCCCAGTAACACAAACATGGCAGGCTCTATTTTGTCTGCAAAAATTTAAATGTAATCAAAGGCAAGATTTGATGACAGAAAAAGAATATTTTTCAGTGAGCCCTCACCTACTTATAACCAATTAACCTTATCCAACCACTACTCATCTGCTAAGAGCATGCATGCATTACTTTTGGCATCATCTTTGGCATCAATTGACATGCAGGCCAGATGAAACATCTGAGGGACAATTCCACACAATTTCCTTCCTCCAATACCTTCTCTTTTTCAATTCTTAGTAATTATCTCACTGAGGCTTAGTGGCTGCCCTATAATTTTAACAGGCTCACTTTACTGTGCTGAGTAGCTTTGTAGAACCATTCAGATCGTTTCTCAACTCGAGTCACGAGCCTGCTTCAAAATCTGCTCGGGCACTTTCTTTTTGGTACCATTCCAATTTGGCTTGCTTGGAAAATCATCTCTCGTGACAATTTGCTAACCTACCAATGTACCCCATGACCGGAAACGGAATAATGCTTAATTTGTCAAGCCACCATATGCAACTGGACACATCACGCCTATGAAGAAAAACTAAAGAATGTTTTTTTTTGTAAAGAGTCAGTGATTATACGCTTGAACTAGGAAGGCATTCTATTTCGTTCCTACAAGGCGGAGCACCTCCACATACTAAATCCTTGGCTAAAGCCGTTAACATGAAGAGACAGCTACCAGCAGGGAAAGTAGGCCGAGGCCAGCGTATGAAAGTCAGAGTCAAACTGAGAGCTTGTCAAAGGGTAAAGACGTGGGGGTAAAAAAAAAAAAAAAAAAAAAAAATACTCTAGGTTTACATTTACAGGGACTGGTGTCAACACTGCGTCTGTCCTTTTATCCCATTGCAGGAGTACACCATTGATGTATTCTTCAGACAGAGCTGGAAGGATGAGAGGTTAAAGTTCAAAGGGCCCATGGCTGTGCTGCGTCTCAACAACCTGATGGCCAGTAAAATCTGGACGCCCGACACGTTCTTTCATAACGGCAAAAAGTCTGTGGCCCACAACATGACCATGCCCAACAAATTGCTGCGCATCACAGAGGAAGGAACTCTGCTCTACACTATGAGGTACG
This sequence comes from Syngnathus floridae, assembly GCF_059516105.1. NCBI lineage: Eukaryota > Metazoa > Chordata > Actinopteri > Syngnathiformes > Syngnathidae > Syngnathus > Syngnathus floridae. Next base: position 11,327,345 of record NC_142427.1, on the reverse strand, counting down.
TTGCCATGATGCATGTCCGTTTCGGAAAATATCAAAAGTATACTGGCGAAAATGTCCACAATGCAGTATGATGCACTAAGCAAGGATTGCAGGACATTTAGCATGTTTACTGGAAGGGGGGGTTGCTGTCACAGATGAGGGAGATGAGGGGACGGATGAAAGATTAGTGTGTCACGACTGGCCTGACATGCTGTTTTTCTGCAAGCTGTCACAAAAGAGAAGCTCAGAGGGAAAAAAAAAAAAAAAGACCCTTTCTGCAGTTCAGAGGAATAGACACTGTTTGACAGCCTCCGATAGACTGGAGGCAAACAAAAACAGTACACCACATGTTCTTGTTTGCATCTCTAATCATCTTCTCGTGCTTTAGGCTGACTGTGAGAGCTGAATGCCCCATGCACCTTGAAGACTTCCCAATGGACGCCCATGCCTGCCCACTCAAGTTTGGCAGCTGTAAGTGCTCTCTGGAGACGACACAACATCTACATATATTTAGGAGAACAGAATTGTTACAAAAAGTGATTCATTCCATTTTGACGTCACTCGTCCCATTTCAGAATGCACACAGTCACTCCAAGATCCAACTTCACACGATTTTGTGTGAAAGGCACATACTGATAAATATCGGGTGTTTTAAGCAGCTTGGAAGCACCGGCTTCTTTGGAAACTGCCTTTGATAGAGACTATAAATATAGAGGCTCTCCTCCCCTAATTTAGAACAGAGGAGGAAGTCTTTTGGATTAAAGATGATATCTAAGAAGAAGACGATCGCGTTCCTACTTTTCGGCTTTTCTCCATGACATAACTTGACTGGAAATCTCCGTGAAGGTCATCTAGGACAGATTACAGCTCATGTCTTGATCTTGTGCTGCATACGTGGTATAGAAAACAGATAGATGGATGAATCATGATCTGGAAGCATGAGTGATAAGGAACGACAACATGAGAGCAGATGTTCTCCCAGAGGAAGTGTCCGCAAAGCCCCCCCTCGGTCTTCTTTGACCCTGCCAGGCCATGGAAGTCTCTGCCAGACGCTGGCAGGCAAGCAACGTGTGGACCTTGTGTTTATCCAAGGCAGCGCTCTTTGAAAAATGTCCAGAGCAGCTCAGCAGCTGCTCACTGCTAACAGCTACCCACACCTTGTGCTTGAAGACGCCGTAACAAGAATGATAGAGGTTGGAAACAAGAATAGCCAATGAGCAAAAAGGCTGCACGCTCCTCTTGGCAATTGTCGGACATCCGAGCAACACGAGCGAGAGGACCCTTCTTCGGCCGACACCCGTGGACCCACCAACCCCCGACTTGTCTCTAAATTGAATCCAGTCCCTAAATATTTCAGTGTTTAGCTCTTTGCCTTCTGCTGCAGTCTGCAGCGAGACCATCCTTTCCTCAGCAGTGGTCGAGCCACACTGCAGTTTTGACAGGTTGGCTGGCCGTAGGCGAGAAAACACTGACTTGGCTCTTTTGAGGTCATGCCATGCTGTTGGGATGGTGTGCGTTTGTGGTCCTTATAAAGTTGGAGGACGACTTGATGTGACATAACACCAAATCCCCAAAAATTGAGGCTAGTTTTGCGGGGCTAAATCTACACATACTAGATAATAGATTTTTTTTTTTTCTCGTCCCTTGTTAGATGCTTACACTCGAGCAGAAGTGGTGTATGTGTGGACCAAAGGGGCCGACCAGTCTGTGGTGGTGGCAGATGACGGTTCAAGGTTAAACCAGTATGATCTGATGGGACAGAGCGTGGATTCTGGAGTGGTGCAATCCAGCACAGGTATGTCGCATTTTGGTTAAAATTTAAAATGGTGCAGTATCACAGTCAAATGCCGCAGTCAGAAATTATGTATTGGATCATGTGTGACTTTTTTTTCTGGTCCGATGGTTAAACTGCCATGTTGTGCAAGAAAATATACGCATTATATATAACTATAGTGTGTATAAATCATTCTGACACGGAAACATTTGTCTTACTTATTTGTCATCACCGACCGCACAAACGCTGTTTTAGGATGTACTCAGAATGAAACAATTTGATGTCTTCGTCTCTGTCACAAGCATCCATTTTTCATTTTAGAGAAATGACAGGGCGTGCCCTAGATTTGGAATTCCCTTACTGGCCATTCGAGTTGCTTTTTCCACCAACTCCTTTTTGGGTCTACTGATACTGGCAAACATGAGTTACTGTGCAAAATGGGTCATCTGGTCACCAATTTTGGATGGGCTGAATGGAGTGATTAAGACCTGACTACCCCAAATCATTCAGTTTTGGAGGGGGTGACAAGCACCCAAGTTGCAATGGCCAAGCATCTTTCAAAAATGAATAATGAAATAAGCCAGATCATTCCGAGGCTGTCAACAATGATTTTGGTTTTTGAATCCCATTAAAGGGTCACACAACAACGGCTGGTCAATCAACCTCTGACAACACAAATAGAATCCTCAATCTGACTTGTTTAAACATGGTTCTTCTAATTATTTTCAGAGTGAGTCAGCATTTGACTATCTGGTTGGACCACACTTTCTGAGAACCACCCAAAGGCATTTAACAAGCCATCCTATTCTCAAGGCATATCATTTGGAAGACAGATTAAAAGTCAAAGTCATATACGTTGCACTAAAAGACGATCCTTGACATTTTCCCGTTTGCTCCGCAGGCGAGTACGTGGTGATGACGACCCACTTCCACCTGAAGAGGAAAATTGGCTACTTTGTGATTCAGACATATCTGCCCTGCATCATGACAGTCATCCTCTCGCAGGTGTCCTTCTGGCTCAACAGAGAGTCCGTCCCTGCCAGGACTGTCTTTGGTGAGTCCTCTAGTACCTTCTTTCATTATTTTCATTCATTCATGGGTTGGAAATGATTCCAAAAACAAAGCATGGAGATTAGCAATAACTAGCTGCTCATAAATGGCTGGTGCGTGGCGACTTCCTGGAGTCTCCGCTGGTTGCCTGGCAACTCACTTGTATCGATCTTCCTCATCTGACACACTGCACCGAAGCTAATCAGCATATTCCCGGCATATCACACGTGTCCCCGAACCACTGCCTTGGAGCCTACGTGACATATTTAAGCTTATCTTTGAATTGCCTATTAAAGCCACAATGCGACAAGATATTTCTATTCTGTTCCATTCTGCACCGATGAAGGCGGAGGAGCTTTAAATCAGTCGGGGCTGCGGTGAAATTTCAGGCAAAAATGGTGTTTAAGCTCTGAGTGTGTATTTATGCCTATGTGTGTGTGCGTGTGTGTGTAGTCATTAGTGTGTGTGTATCTGTCTGTCACATTCAGTTCTTACATAACAGTGGCCAAAAGGAAAGCTCTTGCTTGCTAGTCTGCAGCATGCTCTGTAGCACAGCAGCAGGCGGAATGTCCTTGAGTTACCTCACGCGACACTCATTTTCCTCTTTTTCTTTCATTCCTTTCTTTTTTCCTCTTCCTCTCATGGATGTCAGTGTTTCCCTTGGCCCACTTTCACTGAAACATTTGCACAGGCATCTGAGTTTGCAGCTATTTTTTTTTTTTTCAACCTAGCATTTTCTGCAATATTCTGGGGTGTGAAATTATTCGTGAGGGTGTATCGCAGCTACCTGTGCCGCTCGTGTGTTGAGCAAGCGAGGGTGGCCCAGATTGGATTTAAACATCCAAAGTATCTAGGTCATGTATGTGTTTCTGCATGCAATCACTGCTGGTTTTTTGCACAGCGGGATAGCAAAGGGGGCAACACATATGGACACAACACACACACACACATTTTTACTGCAGCACATGAGGTAGGTCATTCATGTAATTAATATGTATTATTCTGAGATGGCAGAATAATGAATGCCATGCTCAAAGAAGTCAGTAGAAAAATAAATGAATCATTAAAAAGACAATTCTGGTTTACTAAAATACAACCATAAACTAAGATACTAGCTAAAGTGTTGCCTTGTTAAGCGCAAGGTCTTATTTAGGATATCTTTTTTTTATGAGAGTTGAAATAAGAATGAAGCTAATTATAAGTGCTCTGCTAATGTATATTCAATTTGCATTTGAGTCACTCGCATGGATGTTTGCATTAATCATGTGAAATGTAAAAAGAAAAACCGTGTTAAACATGAAGAGGAACAGAAGTACTTATGAGGAGTCGCGGTTTGAATGTCATGTCTTCTTGTTGACATACAAGCGTAGTCGAGCACGGCTCCCGCTTCTTTCTGATAAAAGACCAAAGCGATTGAAAAATGAATTGAGTGCAAGCATCACTCGCGCTAACATGCATTTGGCTATTGATTAAGATTTCAAAAGCATTAACATTTCATGTCCATTACTGATGAGGGTGCTTAGAACATCCACTACCTTCACATCTTCACTTTTAAAACAGAATGAGTTTTGCCAACTCAGGGTCTAAAACATAAGTTCTTTGGATCACCCAAAAAAATTAAATTAAAATAAAGATTTTTTGTTCCAGAGAAGAGCAGTTCCACATTACTCGCTTAGGTATACATCATTCTTATTCAAAGCACACCCTGCCTTTGTTTTACGCCACAAATCAAAGTATGCACCGCTGTTAAGCTTAATTTGTGCTCTGTGATCAGACGTGTCCGACACGAATGCATCCAGACTCATTAACGTGAGCAAATGCGGCAACGAGGGAAAGAAAAAAAACATGGTTTAAATCATGTGACGAGAAAGCTCAGTCTCACCAAATCAAGCCTGAGGCAATTTTCAAACACAGCAGTAGGGAGCCTTATTTACTGTATCATTGTGCTGATAAACATCGGATTAGCACAAATGTTCCAAACTTTTCCACTTTAGTCAGAAACTATTTTTCATTTAGGCCGCTATAATAGTTCAGGAAATGTTCCTTCCGAGAGAGGTTCAGTCTGGTAAGATAAAATGGACTGTTCCGCCGGTGAGTAGTATACCTGTCCTACTTCTAACTGTTCTTTTGACCTCATTCCACATTTTGCTTGTCATGTTTAATTGGTAACACACTCAGTCAAATCACCGTCAGTGGCAAATATTTGGCCAGAACCGGCCAGGCAGAGAGCAATGGCGAGTACAGCCATTTTTCTCTAAAGGTCCACTCTCACCCACAGAGATTTGTTCTGTGTGGCTGCGATCCAGTAGCTGAGTGGGGATTAACTGAACGTTGTCATTTCAAGGGTACGCAATCAAGTGCTCAGGGGGGAGAACCCAAGTGGGGGAGCAAATATCAGTTAGATCAGTAATTAACACGCAACATCGAAAGCAATGCATCATACTTTGTGTACAGAATGCAGGTCATAGCATTGGAGTTGAGATCTCAACTACAATCAAATTGTTTTCATTTATCGGTACATATTAGGAAATCCAGAATAGCCATTAATGCACAGGAACAAAGACAATGATTGATTTATTATTTTTAATCCGTAACTTATCCACACAAACAAACGAAGATAAGAAATCCAACTTGTCAAGCTTAGCAAAATTGTATCAGAAAGTGTTTAAATGAGTGCACCACATTTGATTTTTGCTTGCCTGTAGTCAAACATGTCCTTGCCTGAAGCAGCTGTAAAATAGTCACTTGAACTTATCACCTCAAATTTGTCTTGTTCCCATCTGTGCTGAAAATAGTGAAAATACTCGGAAAGCGTTTAGCCTGAAATGATGCTACAGCTCTAATACTGTCTAGTGTAACTAATCACAATTTACATTGTGAAAATGAAATGAATTTAAAGATGGCACCCCTTTCGCAATGATGACACTAAGCCAAATAATTTGGTACAATAAATCCCTTAGTAGCGTTTCCACTGCGAGTTTTCATGTGGGATGAGGACTGTTAAATGTGCCAATGAATGAATAGCGTTTCGTCATAATTGAAGGAAGAATGAGACAAATAGAATAACAATCTCAAGGTATAAGAGGGGGCACACATGATATATTTAACATCTTAACCCATTTCTATCATAAAAAAAAAAAAAAAAAGAATACGCAAGGCTTAGCTTATTTTGTAATTTTCCACAAAAATGCTTCTCCGATTGTCTGTCTGAAATAAGACAATGGAGGAGTGTTTGTTTCCATGGTGACAGAACTAGTAAAATATATATGATTGGCTTTTTTTTATGAGGACTTGCGTAATACACGGGGGGGGGGTTCAGCCAGCATCCTCCCCCACAAAATTAAATGATTTACTCTGCAAACGGAGGGATTGACAACATTCCGAGGACTCCCACTGATGCGTGCACTCGCCTCCCATGCGCGCTTCCTAATATGCATGCACGGCAGGCCTTCATCCACCTCCACCCTGGCACATGCATTCATCTCCAAATCCACTCATGTCCAAGTTTAAATACATTAGCCATCCATCTATTTAATGTGTGGAGAAACAATATGAGAGGTGGCGATGTGTTGTACCTGGCACGACCATTAGCACACATGATTGCTGGCACAGGAGCTCAGCGCTGGATGCGCGCCAGCGGGAAACGCTTTGGCACTCTATCTACATGAGCTCTGGCGCTACGGTGACTCTTAAGAAATTGTGACAAAGCAAGCTGCTGCTTTTACTCACATTGCACACATATTACATATTGGGTTTTTCGTGAAACAGAGTGTGGCCTCGCCCCTCCCTCATTCATTCCTCATCTTCTACCACAAACAAATTGGAAAAAGTTACATTCGTCCTTGTTAGGCAGTCGCCTTTGTTAGCCTACAACAGCTCCAATGGTAATTAGAAAAGAAAAGAGGGAAATAATTGTTCGGTCTCACATGACTGAAGGCCCTGAGGATGCAGAGAAAATGCGGGAATGAGTGCCGAGTCTGGAATTTTAATGTCACTTTTTTATTTGACTTCCCTTCATTAGGAAAGAGCACTAAAGTGTTAAAGTTCCTTGAGGGAAGGGATACATATTGATGTTTTAATTGTATGGTTAAAGCGGTACAATGTACTTTTTTCAATCAATTTAGAATCTGTTTTGGATGTAAAAAAAATATATCAAACATGCAGAAGAGACTGCAGAAAGCTAAATAAATAATGACGACCTACTTATTCCCTTTGATTCACAACAAATGTGAGAAATGCATGACCACGCACCCGTGCACCAGCTATGCAAATGTCGCAAATCCATCAGAGGGGTCCCTGCTTCGTTCTGGTTAAGTGACTAATCACTTATTTGGCTCTGATTAATGAGAACATGGTAATCATACTTTATGCTTCATGTCACAAGCAAATCCAAAAGCATGTGAAAACGAGCGTGGGAGGATGAGGAGCACGTGATTCATGCTTTTACCGCTCGTGTCATCAGAATGGATGCAGATGAAACATCCTCCAAATGCTTTCCAAATAAACATACTGTAAAGCAAACTGATATTTAGACAGATGTTTGGATCGGGGTATTTTGTCGCAATGGGCCCACCGTACCCTGCTGCTATTAAACAAATTCATGAATTGTAAATATGCATTTATAAATGACAATTAGGGCAATCATATGAGTAATAATAAATCTAGTTCCAATTAAAATGGCGCAGCTTTAATGCTATTGCGTTAGTTGAAAGATGCATGAATGAATTGATAGCCTGAAAATGAACCATTAGCCATTTTGTGTATAATAAAACAGACTGTTCAAAATGAGACGAGAGAACAGCCATGTTTCTTTTTTTTTTGGTCCAATGTGAATAAATTAATAATTATCTGTGCTCACCTTTAAACATTATTGGCCATGTTTTTTTGAAATTACATGGTTTTGTCAATGTATAATAATAATAATAATAATAATAATAAACTGCACATTAGGGGAAACCAACCAGTACAGCAAATATGTCAAATATTATTATCTAACTTCAAATGTCACCTAAGGTGCACTGTTGAAAGGCATATTATCTGGAATGCATCACAATGAACAGCTTAACCCTGTTCAGATATGATTGTAGAATGTCGCCATGTATGTAGCGTGCACACATACATGTACAATATGCGTATGGGAGTTGTCATTATGTCATGTTTCATATTTCTACCTGTACAAGCCATCTGTTCACATCCTGAAATTGCTCGATGGCTCATGTTTGCTGTGTAAACATCTGCACTGTTCCATTCTGTATGGAAGCTTGACTAGAACTGCCCTCGACCCACTTCCTCTGATTCTCTGCACGGTTTCTAATGTAGTCAGTGACTGATTGGGCAGTGTCGACAACACGCGGCAACTATTATTTTGCATAGCTTTTGCATTTTTCTCTTATTTTTCTTCTGGTGCATTTTGCACAGCTATGCGGGATGTTCTCCAATTCGTCAGCCGCAGTATCCCTGAGGACAAGCGCATGTTGCGGCTGCATCTGGGGACATCTCCACCTTTTGCGAGTCTATTAAAAGAACGAGCTGCACGGGCGCACAGCTGCTCCGATAGATTCATACAAATGTATCGCGAGTCCACGCTCGAGTAGAAAAGCTACGACTCCCACATCTTTGGTCATGAATTATTTAGATGTATGGAGAAGTGTTAATCAGAGCTTTCCAGGTCATTTTTTGTTTGGACAGGTCACTGATTAGGCCAACATGGAAGTTACCATGGAGACATATTCATTTGTGTTTGTGCTGTGGTCTACAGGAGTGACGACTGTCCTGACCATGACTACCCTCAGTATCAGCGCCAGGAATTCGCTCCCCAAAGTGGCCTACGCCACGGCTATGGATTGGTTCATCGCCGTGTGCTACGCCTTCGTCTTCTCGGCCCTAATTGAGTTTGCCACCGTCAACTATTTTACCAAGAGAGGTTACGCCTGGGATGGAAAAAGCGTGGTGCCAGAGAAGGTATTTGTGATCTTACTTTCTTTCTAAACTGCTTGAATCACAGGGGAGAGTCTGCGAGGTAATGGCATTATAAATTGTCCTCATTTCCCGTGTCTTAATGTCTATTTCAACAAGATTTGTGGAGCGGGTTTCGATTGGTTTGCAAAATGGTGTCAGATGAGAAAGGACGCTTCAGACTTTTTCGCACACGGGGGGCAGTTAGCGCTTAACTGCTGTGGGAGCGGCGGCGGCAGCAGCAGGCTGGGAAACATTCAGTTGTCATCGCATAGAAAATTCAATTTGTGTAACATGACGTGAACATTAATAGTTTAGTGTTCATCTCGTGCTTTCTGCTCCACTTGTCCGTGAGCAGCATTTAGCGGCGCAACGCTGCTTCCGAGGACTGTTTTTTTTTTTTTTTCCTCAGACTTATTGATTTATATGAATCATTAGGTTGCTGATGACGCAATGTCAGCGTTAAGCATTATTCATCTTCAAGCCTTTGCTTATGATTTGCTCTTTCATCAAATTGACATTTTAACAATGACACATTATTATGGAAATGTGTCATTTTCGCCAAATTTGGATGTGGGACCAATTATAGTGTTTAGAGGCAAACTACTAAAAAAGAAAAAACAATCAACAATCCATTCTGTGACACTGTCTGACTTCTAATTTGGTCTTATTCCAAAAGCCATTTTATGACTGGAGATTGAAAAACCCTCGTTAACTGTCCAGGCATTTTTTTTCATGATAACATTGTAAGGAATGGATGTTATTAAATATTGTCTCAAGAACTCATGGATGGCGGCCATACGCTGATCCCTCTCTTTGTTTTTCTTTCCTCATCAAACCAACTCAGCAAAAGAAGAAGAAGGAGTCCATGCTGAAAAAGAACAACACAACAGCGTACCCGGCCGCCACTGCTACAGCCTTCGCTCCCAACATTGCCAGGGACCCTGGTTTGGCCACCATTGCCAAAAGCGCCCCTCCACCTCCAACTGAGCCCAAGGAGGAGCCCAAGCCCAAGCCCCCAGAGGCCAAGAAAACCTTTAACAGCGTGAGCAAGATCGACAGGATCGCCAGAATAGCCTTCCCTCTGCTCTTTGGAACCTTTAACTTGGTCTACTGGGCCACCTACTTGAATAAGAAGCCCAAACTGCAGGGGATGACTTCACACTAATCCCTTGTTGGCTCCTTTTCAATTCTACCTATCTAACTTTCATTTTCTTTGGTATTCCTCAAAAGAAAAAAAGAAAAACAAACGTGTTTATTTTCAGACAAACATGATGTCCATGCTGGTTTGAATTCCCAGTCGTTGCGTTGCTTCTGTTTATCTACTACAGTTTGAAGATTTGGAGAAAATAACTTAGAGAACAAACAATAACTAAAAAGGAAAAAAAAAAAAAGGAGCGAGATGTAGACACTTTTAAAGGGGTTGTTGTTCAGGTGCGGGATGATGCTTTTAAGAAAATGCTAGCGTAAATATTTAGCCGAGAGGAGAATGCTATTCCACAAATACACCGAGCCCAATCTTGTCTTGGGCTTTATCCTTTGTACATTGTATATTTTCTTATTTTGCAGGGCTCCAGTTCTAATCTTTGCCGCGGGAGTCCCGAGAGTTATTACCATTTGAGGTAGGGATAGATAAATAAATACAACAAATGTGCTTTTGATGAGGGAGACAGTGCAACTATTTATTGCGTCCGTTGCAACAACGTGTAACTAACTGCCCAAGATATTTGCAATATTGCAACAACTGCTCATCTAAGTAACATACTGGAGGCTTGGCAAAGGACAAAGTGACAAATACAAAACGCAAAATATGCTGTCCGTTAGAAACAGTCAAGGCCATTTCTCATGATGTTTCTTCGAGTATCACTGTATTTCCGCAAATAGTATCCGAGGCTCATCTATTTAACTGCTTACGGGGGGAGTTCTGTTGATTTTCCAACATGGTAATCAATATCTTACATTTCATGTTATGATGGAGAAATGCTGATCATGAAATACGGCGCAGGGAACCCGTTTACAACATTCAGTAAGACGCCACTGTAAATAATCTGAGATCATGTTTGCAGTAGGTACTGCTGTTTTGGTTCACAACTCAGTTCCGACAAGCTCAGCAGTTGACTTTTTTTTTAAAGTATGTCTATTAGGGTCACTATTTGAGGAAATAAGTTACAAACGTTGATGCTGTCTAATCAAACACATGTATCCTGCCCAACCTGACCATTTGGAGAGAAGATGGTCTGTATAATATGAAGAGTACTGCCAAAATATTATATTTGAGTGGTTTGTGCCAAAATGCCCAATAGTGGAGAAATAAAATGGTTTTACTTTTCTTATCATAATCTACAAACTAGCTGTCAGTCAGGTTTTAAAGCAAAGTGATTTTTTGTTGTTGTTGAATGCAACATACATAAGCAACAAAATAACACTGGTGGACTAGCTTTGAAAAAAAATAAGAAACAGTACACTTATATAATCCATAAGTCCCATTTGTGAAATAAAACGTCACTTGAACTCAAAATGTGGCCAGGTTACAAACCATTTTGGGCTTAGCAATTTTTTGATTGGTGAGAAGAGCTTAAAAGGCTTTCACCATTGCTCAGTCCAGTCAGCAGGTTGCATCCATCGTCCTATTAAAGAATGCATTATCTTATTAGTGTATTGATGCTAATAATGGCCATTCCTATTGGCACACGATTTTTTCATTACTTTAAAAGCTCGGGTCCTGAGGCTTCCAATTGTTCAAACATACTAAATCAAACCCTGCTTGTATCTTATTTACGATTTTTTTTAAGCACAGAGATGACAAACAGCACGTGTATATGCATGGGCAGGGCATCCTTAAAAGAACATCACCATCGCATCGACCGCAGACTTTCATTTCTTGATTCAAAAGACTTCCATTAGCCATTGTTGAAAATAAGTTGGGGTTTGTGCAATAGCAATAAAACACGTCTCAGTGGACACGCCATTCATTTATCTCCAAAAATAGAGTCAGAAAGCAAATCAATCATCTCTGCTTAAAAATGATGACATGTGGTATTTTCCTTATTGCGGTCTTTGTAAATATTCTCAGATGTTAGAGATGTCAATATTATGTTGGAGTAACTAAAGAGTATGTTTAAAAAATACTTGGAGGAGTCATTTTATTTTGTAAGACACATATTATGGTCTATTTTGTGCTATTGGGATTTTTTTTTGCCAGGTTTGTTTCCAACTGATTTTACTTTTTGTCTTGGTTCGCACTGATGTAAAAACGGTGTAAAAAGTAAGAATGTAATGAATTGTCTTCAAACCTAAGCAACATTTTAATTCATTATTTCATTTGGTTGTCATTAGGTGGCGGGGCGGGGCTGATTTTTGCCAAAAAAAACAAAAACGAAAAGTCAAGTTGGGGCGAAAAGTCAACGAGGGGCGAGGCACATTGCGGAAGGAAGTGCCTTTTCCATATATTAAGTGATGATGGCTTTGCTGACTGATGGCACATCTCTTTCACATTTTGTGACCCCCAAAATCTTTTTGCTTTGGTTTCTTTTTTTCTGTGTCCCTCTATTGGTGTTTTGAGTTGAAAATTGTCAACACTCAGAAAGTACCAGCTACACTGCCTTCAGTATCACATGCCCTTTTAGATAGATTTGTTGCTGCTGTGTGTGTGGGTGAGGATGGGTGGGGGCAGGAGAAGACCTTGAGGTGTGATGTCGTAATCTCGGCACAGAGGACTTGTTGAGTCGTTCTATGAAAATGAGTATATTTTTGTAGCATGATGTTCGCCCCTCTTCTGGAGAAAAAAAAAAAACGGTGAAAGGTGACAGGATAGCTTTGTTTTTTTGTTTTTTCTTGAACACTGCTTGCGCTTGTTTTTGTTGTTCTTCCTAATCCAAACATTCTCTCAGCCGTGGCACGGCAAGGTTTCGGAACAGCCCAGTTTTAATTGTGTTAATGTAGCAATATTACTTAGCAAGGGCTTTTCTGAGGACCTCAACTTGAAACTTAGCGAGGGGATGCTTGCCAGCGTAGCTTTACTTCAAATCATATTTTTATTTGTATGCTGCAGATCAAAGTTTTCTTATTTTTTGTCCACACTGAGATGAAACGCATTTGTCACCTCCTCCAAACTATGACGGTTTCTACCCATTATTAACTGAATTGAATTAAAAAGTAATTTCCATTTGTGATTTTATTTTTCCAATTGATTTTTTAAAAATTATTTTCCAATTACAGTATTTAGTTTTTAAGCACACCCTCTGCTTCTCTATCTATTTCAAAATATGTAATTTTATTCATTATTTCTGTTCATTTTAAACCCCAAATGGGAAATGTGGTTATTTATATTTTTTGTTTTAACCTGTCAAAACGGGGATGAGGTTAAAATCTATAATGCTTTTCTTACAATTTGCATTGTCACGATCATCAACATGCCACTTACAAGCTGAGGGGTGAAAAGAAGTGCAACGTTCAGGGTGAAGAGTTGTATAAAGACAGATATAAATTATTGTATGTATGTTGATTATCATGAAGAAAATTCTCTGTCTATATAAATATATATACATATGTAAAATACATGCATACAGTATTTGATTATATTATTGAAGATATTAGCTAAAACGATGAATATTGTTTGTATTTTCAACCTATTGTTATGCATTTTGCACATTTAGATGAACAATAACATTACTTGTATGTAGTCGGCTTCGTGCTATGCAAGGACAGCTTTGAACCACCTATCATCGACCTTGTCTCCATTGTGTTTCAGATTTACAAGCTATTAGAGAGCGGGGTGGAATATAAGAAAAAGAAGCTTAGCTTTTTTTTTTTATATCAGCTGTGCACCCATGAGTTTTTTTTTTTTATGAAACCATGGCTATACAGGGTGACATCAAAGAAAAACCGCAGATTATCTCTTTTGTTTGTGCTTCGGATTTGCCAGTGCTCAGAGAAAATGGCTTTCGTTGTTGATTGCACTTTTTCTCCAGGGTCGTGCAATAAAAGGCGCAAGACAAAAAAAAAAAACTAAAGAAAAAGAAAAGAGTAAATCTGTAAGAAAATCTTCCATTCAAAAAGTTGAGGAACTATATTCTATTGCTGGCCTTGGACTGAAAAGTAACTAAATCGAGATAAATGAAAGAGTCTAGTGATATTTTCAAGGCGGGTCAAGTTTCGCTCCATAGTTATGCGCCACAGAGAGAATGTGAAACAGTGCAATCATGAGCTTCCGACTTTCACTCATTTGCAGAGCTTTCATGTATATATATCACATGTGTTACTTGTCACAATCTTTGCTTGGTTGCTTTAATTTGAAGCCAATGAACATCAGCACTTGTTTTTTTTTTGTTTTTTTGGTTCTTACTGAATATCTACTGGCGTTTTTTTTTTCTTGTGTTCTAATTTTCACTGAAAAACTAACAATGGGGAAAAAAAAAACATTTTCTAAAGCACAAACGATGTGGATATATGGAGAGTACGGACAAAGAAAGGACACTACTTATAGACTCCACTGGGATATGTTGTGGACAGGTTTGGGGTGGGTGTGGATCAAGTGGTGAACCTCCTGTAAATGTTTTCGTTTCTTTCTTTTGGTTATGATATGGCCCTGTAGATTCTGATTCACTGCATTAGTCTTTAAATAAAAAGGAAACAACTGAGTTGAGACTACCGCTGTCTTTATTTGTTTGTATAATCAAAATGAGATTTTAGAATCATCATATTAATTATTATTTGTCGCTTAAAATATATATTCAGTGCAATTGAAATGTACACAAGAGCAGTAATTGCCTATCGCGGCAATGAGAGGATATTATTCTTTTCGCACTTTTCTTCCCTCTCCGCCTCTGCTCTCAAGTGTGCGCCTCATCCCTTTCTTCTCCCACCATGAAGCCGCGGCGCCGTGAGACTTCAGGTGCAGAGGAACGTGCGCTCCTTGCCGAGAAGCATGTGAGCTCTGAGAGCATTATGTAATAAAACTGCTTCTTACTGGCAGAAGAGCACCAGAGGAGATTTTTCTCTCACTCTGTCGGCCTTCTCCTTCTTTTCTGCTTCCACTTCATCGCTTTTTCCCCAAACCACAAGCACAAATTTGGACTCGGGCTCATAACAAGCAGGTATTGTAATCCCATATGGTCTTTTGTGAGCAGAAACTTTCCCTGACAATACGCTCTACCAAACTTTGTTGCTGAATAATTTGAAGTTTATTTTACGCCCATGGTCACGTGCACCAGCAACAAATATTTGTCTCGAGAAAAATACACTAGTAGGCGGTCAAGGTCATGCCAAAGCAACCTGGAGCAAAACCCAGATCATTCTTATTGATCTTTCACTTTCCTTAAAAGAAAATCCATCCTCCCATTTTCTTTTCAAATTTCAGGGGAGCTGCAAAACACTGGGCACATTCAGAGCAGCATATGGCAAACAAATAATAAATAGCGATACAAAAGAGTATTTGAAGAGCTGCAGAATCGTTAACAGCATCATATGCAGCAAGGTAAAGCCATACATGTATCAATAAATCAGCAGAGCACTGCGAATAAATAATACATGAACAAAACAATCCCCATGCATACCGTGCAATCAGCTGTGAATATAAACTCAAAGTAACAACAGTGAGCAGCCTTGTATGCGGCGACGATGGATCAGCAATGGGCACTTAACAAGCAACGGAGTCACAACCAAACATAAATAAATCATCTGTGTACGGACGATTGAGAGCCGCGTTGGTTGCTAGGACTGACAGCAGCAGAAAGGATCTGCAATACGCACCCACCTCCTGCAATGATGTCAAAACAGCTGACCTTCCAGCCCCATTCTGGAAAAATTGCCCCAGCAGACCATTCTCAGTGAGTAGTTGCCTCTATTGAGTCATAAAAAGTCCTCAGGAGGTCCTCTTGTCCACCAAAGGACCTCCTCAGTAATCTGAGTCAGCGCTGGCCTTCTTTGTACAAGGTCTGCTTGCTTGTGGACCAGTCCAGTTGATTGTTCAGGATGTGAACATCTGGAGTTCACTGACTCTTGGACCATTTCATGAATTTGTTGGAACCACAAAGTCATGAGCCGAATGTGTAATGGTTCTAAGATGGTTCCTTGCAGACCGCCGTGTCAGAGACCTCTTGAAGAGGTGGTCTGCCATTTTTATTTAGTTTTAAACTTAGGCTTCACTGCACATAAATTTGAACAGAATAGTAGCAATTTTCCAAATAATTTGGCTTTTGCTTCTTCCATTAAGCTTCAAATTCTCGACCGATTGAAACACACTAAGTGCCTAGCGCCCCTGTGATTTTCATTCCTTGTTCTTTCACTTCTGCTGGTCTTTTTTTTTTCTTTCCTCCTTTGCCATTTTTCCTTCAGGGGACATCAGCATATGTGATTTGTGTCTAAATGGGAATGAATAAATAAATGAAAACAGTCAAGCAAGGGGCAATAGTAGTACAAGATAATTGCTTGAGGCAGCAAACCCAATAAACAGATTTTTTTCGTGTGTGGTCTAGGACCGGACTGTTTTTTGTCTTTTGTTTGGCTTAAAAAAACTCGGAAATGACATTTTTAACCCTTACAATAGCTTCTTATTAAAGCAGTGGAAACCTACGACTTCACCAAGACAGTCAGTGAAATGAATAAAACGGTGACTCAAATACAAATAGAAAAATGTTTTAAATATTTCTAAAAGTCGTGATGAACCAATCAGGGAAAGAAAATACAGCAATAGTACTATAATAACATACAACAATGATGATGATGATTCGTGTATGAAGTTTTAATATGCACTCCCCTGCTTGCGTGGGTTTGTCTTTGTTCCTAATCTCTCACCATTGTGTCCCCAAATCTTGGCATCATCACCACCACCACCACACATTCAATTTTCCAACTTGACCAATTTCTCTTTGTCGTGGTCCAAGTGTGTGTGCATGCACGTTGACTACACAACGGCAGAACAAAGAAACAATGTATTATCTGCCTTGCATCTGACAAGCGTACGCGCACACAATAGCCACATTATTCCTGTTTTTGTCAATTCTCATCGCAATATAATCACTCGGTGGGGATTCACACTTAGTAATTCCAAAAGTGGAGCTTAACAAATATGTGCCCAGGGGATGTTTTGCATTTATAGTGCTTGCTTTTATTTGGATTTTTAGACATTTTTGATCATTTCCAAAAAGGGCCTAAGTGATTTGTAACCCTATTGGTCGTGTGCATTTTGAGCACTCAGTCAATGTCTTCCATCTAATGCATCCATTTTCACTAGCTGTGATTGTGCAAATGGGTTCGGGATAACACGTACATGTTTTTAACTTCAATGGTGTTTGTTTGTAAGGTAGATTAGGTTGTAATAAAGACTTTTTGTCATTACTCGAGAAAAATTTGCGAAATATGAACATTGCTGACAGTGCACCGTGTCTGTAGAACACAAAGCACTTTTTGTAGTGGTATAACTGAAAGGATGTGGAACGAATTGTGGTTTTTCCGGAGAACAATAGTTGAAATTGAAAAATTAATCGCTCAAATTTGTCCTGCTTTATGGTGTCCTCATATGCTATTTAATAGTCTACGCGAGTTTCACCTGGTCATCAGTCTTCTGTGTTCACTTTGACCATAGTTTCACCCCGCAGGGATTCTAAAAGTTGAAACTTGTGTTCATTTTCCGCTCATAAAATGGAATTTTTGCCTTTTTTCCTCATTCCCCTTCTCCAAAGTTCTCGCAGGCCTTGCGGATGTCCTTTGTCGAAACCAATCGCTGGCATGCGTGTGATCTAACAAGCTCGGAGGTTCAAAAGGCTAGCAAGCTCCTTTCTGCTCAGCCACACATTGTCAT
The DNA here is from genome assembly GCF_059516105.1 of Syngnathus floridae. Classification (NCBI taxonomy): domain Eukaryota; kingdom Metazoa; phylum Chordata; class Actinopteri; order Syngnathiformes; family Syngnathidae; genus Syngnathus; species Syngnathus floridae. The sequence continues at coordinate 11,309,787 of NC_142427.1, read as the reverse complement.
TCAATCATATCCTGTTACCGTGATATGCCCCGTTCAAAGCTTCTGCTCTGAGAGGGAAAAAGAAGCCAGTGAAAGGGCACAAATTGTATCCAATTGAATTAAAAGAGCAGAACGTATTTTGGGAGAAGGTTGGGGCGGTGATTTCACTTTTCAAGTTTGCCAATTAATACTTTGAGCAGATTTAAAAAAAAAAAAAAAACAACATTGACCCTGTTTTCCTACTTTGCAGAAGTGACTTCTTGACTACACAACGCCGTGTCAGTTGTAATTCTGATAAATGGCTCGGCTGCAGAAGCCACACAATATCATCGTCATGGGACCAGCTCACAATAGCATCAATCAATAAAGAACTTATAACTTTGTGACCGAGGCTGAAGCACGGCGTGCGACATTAATTGGACGTGTAGGTGACAGACACGGTGCTTCTACCCAAGAAGAAAACAGATTGGGGTAGGACATGCTTTTTCCATTCTTCCATTAAGCCACCTTGTGTCCCTCGCATGCACGCTTCGGCTCTCCATCTTGCTCTTGGCGTGGAATGGCGGGTAACACGCAAAGTGCACACGCCAAATGGTAAATCAAGGCCCGATCGACCGCGCGGGCCGCGACTTGACACGCATCTCACACCCGTTTACCGGGGGATGCACGGGATGCTAAAGGCATCCATCAACAGACAAATGCAAACACCGAAGAGAGCAAATGGATCCTGAGCGGAACGTTGGCAAATGAAAACATATGGGTCCCCCTCCTCCGAGGGGAGCCAACAGCAGTTGTGCTTACAAAGAAATATACTGTGGTGCGGGTTAACATATGCGGCTTTAAATCTTTGTCACTAGGTCTTGCGCAATCATTGATGACTAATTGACGACTGCACAGTCAACAGAGCAAAATCTGTTCCGTAAGCCTCTTTTTGTCCACACTCGTTCTTTTCGAATCAAATATGAAAATAAAAACATAAGATTGCGAGATTTATGAGCAAAGAAAGCATTTTTGTCTGTTGCTGATGTTCGAGACGGCAGCAAATGTAAAGCGGAAAGCAGCGTGCTCTAATTTGCTTGGATTTTCAAGCAATTTGTCCCGTAGGTCAAAGTTTTTCTGTCGTAAAACTCGCATTCCAATTTACAACTGCCTAAGTGCACACTTAACTTAAAGACTCCTAATGGAAAGATGTAAAAACCATAAAACTAACAAGTATTTAATGGCAAAAGTGAAATGCAATCTCATATTGAAACTTTTAATATCCATACAAAAGTAAAAAGGAGTAAATCTTTAAAAGATCCCATTTTAACTCGAAGGCAATTATGATTACCAAACGATTGGACAATTGTAAAAAGAAACGGACCATTGAGAAAGCGCAAATCAGCCTCTTGCAAATCGGGTTAATCCTTTGTTGCCCACTGAACTGAAGTCTCTGATAATATTTCAAACTTTTAGTTGCACCCAACATATTTTATTCAAATTAGAGGGGGCAATGAACTTGAAAAATCACAAATTGCTGGGCAAGGAGGCGTCTCCAGCTGCCTCTTCTTAGCAAATGTCGCCAGCGTTTGTTGACAATTATTCAAGGTCTGTTTGATTTGACATGACTCACTTAAAAATTTCGGGTGATTCAAGTACACGGGGGCCAACTAGAGGACAAACGCATTCAATATCCATCATTGCCAAGTATTTCCACTTCCTTAAATAACACTTAGTGAAAGACACGCTCTTTATTTACTGCAGATGTGTGTGTTGGCGTTACACCTCCACATTTGTGCTGCTAATGCTGATGTCGTCTAATTTGCAGTTGTTGACATTTGCAACACACCCTCCAGGCAATTCATTTTCCATTTCCCCATCCGTGTTATTATTACCGTTATTATTTGGTCGTAATCCAGATTGTGTCATCTTGTGCCGTGAGCCTTCCCAGCATGGAGCAAAGACGGCGCGGTAGATCAATACGTTTCTGGCCGGCCGCTTTGAAACGCTCAAGGTATTATTAATGGGATGCTGCAGAGGAAACGCTCTTGAGAATGAAAGGATGAGCTAGGGAGGCAGTGGCTTTATTATTCATCGGCTCATCTCACTGCAGTCGATCCAGCAGGGGGGGGTGTTGCAATGTTTGGATGATCACAGGCAAAGCGTACTTATTAGGCATTTGATCTCATTTCAATATATGCATGCGCAGTGCGAAGATAAAGCAGAGCTCGTGCGTCACTGCTACCTGGCATGTTTGTCACTTGCATACTTGCATGTGTCCTAATCTCTCAATGCATGTGCTGCACTTTCAGTTCCATATTATTGCTGGAAATGAAACTCGTAAAAGTCTACACTCTGAAGTTTGTGTTTTGTGGAGAAGGCAAAAAGCTCCCTCTTACTTGGAAGCAATTAGATAAGTGAGGCCTGAGGGGAAAAAAAAAAAATCTGATGACAGAATCTCGTTAGGATGGTCAAGTTCCACTCAGAGTAGTCCAGGCAAAGCCTTTGAAAAAAAGCAAACATGGTTGTTTTGAAATATGGGAGAAGAAAATGGCGGAGATTCAAACCCAGAACACCAGAACAATGGCAGACCTGCGAACCACCAGGACATGTCTTTTCTAGTTTGTGAAGGCAAAGCATGCTCCGAGCCTCAAGTACGAGGCCACGCTAGGTTAGCCTGTGATTGACAGGCCATCAGATACGACTCCGCCGGGGCACATGGGGCCCAGCGCTATCTTGCCTTTACCCTTTCTCACTCTACCTCTCCAGTGACTCCTCCGTAGCCCGAGCCCCCTTTCATAGCGTCCGCTGCGGGCAACCTTCATAGCCGACGGTTAGGGAGCGAGACCGGGACAGAGAGATATGCAGGAAGAGATCCAAGGTGTGGAACAAGACCGGGCGGATGAGAGATTTGAACGCCGGCCAGAAAAAGCATCAAGAGTTAGCAAGCAAAAACCTCACAAGGAGCTGACGCCTCGAAAATGCACTACATCAAATCATGCATCCAAGTGGCATTACATAGTGTCTTCATCTTTATCCCCTGAGTCTTCACAGCGCCACTAAGCACTTAGTCATTGTGCCGACCGCATGCAATTCATCGACACGGCAATCCATTTTCCAGCCCGAGTTGACAAGGAGATTGTTTTAATGATAAACAATCAGACTCACCGCCCACATATTGAGTACACACTCCCAATCAAAAAGTACACAATGTCTTTTTTTTTCTAGCAAGAGGTAACTCAGTCAAACATTATGTCTGCTTTTGAAAAATAGTGATAAGAATGGCGAAAATTTATAGCTCCACTTTCTTGTATAAATTCAAAAGTTAATGTTGCACTCAAACAGGAAACAACTGGGTGTATGTAACAGGTCAATAAATTAATACTGAATTTGGGGTGATGGATTTTACCCATTGGATGGATTTGGTTTATACACCCGTCTTGTTTATGGGTGATGGAAATAAAAATGTGGCACTGTCACAATGTGAAATTAAATATCAACCAGCATTTTTTTTTTTTCCACACGGACTTCTGTGCGCACCAACCACGCTATTGCGTTCAACAACAGTAATGTGTTTCCAAAAACAACAAAGAAATATTACTGCTCGCCCTTCTCTGTCACAACGTCCTGCTTGGCCATTAAAAACTTCCAATTCACCTGAAAAACTCTTTTCTTTATGACCCAGAATGACGCAGTTGTGGTCTGAAAGGGACGTTGAATGGCATCCTAATGGCGGCTGGGTAAATAAATTAAATGACTTGTTTCCCGGTGCCGTGCTTTAAAAGGCTTTCAATCACAGCAACAAGAGCTTGATAGTCAGTGCGTCAGTAAAATGTTGTTTGAAGATTGCCCCTTGTGATAGTCCCCTTTTGTAGCTGGGATGAAAACATTTGGCTACAAAGCTTTTATCTGCACGAAGGTAATTGTATCGGTCGGCATTGCTCAATACTTTTCCGAGGAGAACGGACAGGATTGCTGTCTACTGCATTGATGAGGAAGTGGTGCCTTTTTGAATGAAAATCAAGCTTTTTTTTTTCCTCAGTGCAGATTGAGAAGTTTGACTTTCATGATTAAGTTTTCAAAAACTTTGCCCATCCATGTTTGGTTGGTAGAGGGCATCACTGGAATTTTAGGAGTTCTCTTACCCCGTATGACCGTCCGTACTTTGGCTATTAATTGCGCCACCATTGTTATTTGGCATCCCTATGTAATCCGTTGTATCAGTGACTTTGGCCGCAGTTGCGGTTTATTCCCGATAAAGCCATGACTCCGACGAGAGCGGCAACAATAGGGAAAAAAAAAATAAAAAATTGTAGCTGAAAGCAAAACTGGCTGTAAATCTACCTTTGGGATGGGAGATTATACGTGCTTCACATCAAGCAGAGCAAATTCAACATAAAGACGCGATGAAAGCGGCCCGGCTTCATTTCCACTCTGAGCTCAGAGGATAGGTTAGTTGCTGGCAGCCACTTCACAGGGATGACTTTTGTGTGCACAAGTAAGGAGAATCCGCTTGACTGGGAATGTTTGTCAAAACCACAAACTGTTTTTTTTTTTATTGTGAGTAAATACTGAGTCTTTGACAAAAAGTGACTGATTTGGTAGTGGCCCTTCTGGTTCACATAAGGCTTGTTGGTGTAAAATAGGTTCAGGTGGAAAATATTCGCTTATGCAAGCACATCCCAAGTGGTTCTGTTCTGACCACAACGTGACTTGCAAGAGTGTGCCAGAGTTTGTTGGAGAAAAAAAACAACATGCTATCTTGCAGAATCAAATTCAATTCGATTTTTGGAAAGAAAATATTGGATTACAGAGAACCCAGGGTGTTACTTTATAAGGGCTCACTGGAGAGACACTGTTACTAGACAGGCCAGGTTTAATAAATGGGAAAAATATAAATGTGCTGGAGAAATTGTGTGCAACTACATCACAAAGACCCCAATAATGACAATAGTCCATTCAAAAAATAGACTTGCTAAGATGAATTGCAAAAGCTATGACAATTCGATTCTCCACTGAGAAAAATGATCACATAAGGCATGTCTTGTTTTCTCCTCTGATTTTTTTTTTTTTTTTTTTTGCAAGGTTACATCACGCGGCGTAGAATGCCAGGCCGCTTCTCGCATCCAACGGTGTTTACAATATTACACATCATTGTGCTCGCACAGCTTGACGCGAAGCAAGTGGGGCTGCGACAGCGTATGTGTGGGCTGGAAAGCTGGACTGATAGTGAAGCCCGGGCATCTGTGTGATCAGTCACGTTAATATAGATCACAACTTCCTAACCCCCTTTCAGCCCATCATTCAAAGCTTTTTGATCCAACAATGACGTCATGCTATTATGTCTGCACAAACAATATGCTTTCATAAACGATTATCATTGGAGGGTTTTTTTTGGCAGACGAGCCTAAATATGAGTCACGGTAATAGCGGAGCTGTCACTACCCAGAATGCACCTAATTGGTTGGTTAAAAAAAGAAAAGCCTGGATGATTTGGATCAGACCTTCTGTCATTTATATTTATGCACACCTAAAGCAGATCCTTTTGTTTATTAGACATATTAATGAGTTCTGACAAGCATAAATCAGGCATCTTTGTGGAGTTTTGAAAAATCCATCATGTTCTTTTTCTGTCTTGAACTCACTCTGCAAAAAAAAAAAAAAAAAAAAAGCTTTGCAGAGGTAAGTGAGTGCATGAGAGCACAGGTGCACCGTTAACATGGGGACGTGCCAATTTGGCTCATATGTGCCCTGTGACTATTGAAGCAAGCAAATTGAATTTGACATCTCCCTCTCTTGCTGACTGTCTGTGTGTGCATCGGACTAACAAAAAAAAAATACAAAATAAGCAACAGACTGCTGCAATGATATTAACCCTTTGCCCTGCATTTTCAGAATGCATGTTCATCATGAATAGGACAAAATAACGATGGTCACAAATCTGTTGTTGATAAAAAAAAAACAAATACATTGAAGTAGCTTGCACAATTGTCTTCTGGCAATACTGCCACTTGGCAAAATGAACTCTATATGTCTGTTTTCATACTCTGACTATAGAAAAAAAAAACATCCGATACTACACACCGATACTACTTTAGGAATCATGTCGGATGAAATACATTGAGGTCAACACTGATTGCGTGAAAAAGTTGTAACTCTAAAAAGCTGCATAGATGGATAAAATGATATAAAATTCATAAAAAATCGATTTACCCTGCGCACAAGCAATTATTTGCAGAGGCAGCCAGAAAATGTGCATTCGCGTCTATTCAATCTTGCAAGAAGCGACTCTTCATGCTTTATTTACAGGCCGGTTGACTTTGAGCGGTGCCGCACGGTTAATGAAGCATCTGTGGCACACTTAAAGATGATTTACCGCCCCTCATTTGCAACCAATAAACAGGTGGTGGTGGTAGTTGGAATCAAGTGCAACCTCATTTCCCATTCACGACAAACTTATTGTACTGTAGGTGGCGACAGCTGCAGTTACGTTTCTTTTCCCATTTCCAGCACTTTAAAAAGTGATTAAATGAGTTTGTACGCTCATGGAAACAAGTGAGCGGTGGGCCTCCTGGGACAATAAAGGTGTGTATCACGTGAACTGCATGTACGCTTATGGAATAAATGCTCCAAGTAGGAAATTGGGTTTAACTAATCACACTGAGGCGGATATGCCAACACCTGCTTGTTCAGCCTGCACCTGCCTCTCTCTCTATGTTTTTTTTTTTTTTTTGGTGGGTGGGACTACTGCAAAGTGTTACCATCAGTTATGAGCATCCCATATGCTCTTATTTATTTCCACGCAGAACATTTGCTATTCTATACATCTTTCTGTAGTCCCATGTGTAAACACTGCATATTAATAGTTGGGAACCTAATTTTTAATTTACATCACAAGTATACACCCCCCATCCCGAGCATACTAAGACTCCCTCAAGGAGTCACTGTAGAGTTTACACCTCATCAAAATGGCGGCATTTGCATATTTTACAGCTACGGGAATAATATGGAAAGGAGCAATGCAAATATATGATACAGCCAGCTGCAAGGCATTTTCAAACACTTCTAACTATATCAGTCATACTGATCGCTTAATAAAAAAAAAAGCATTATTTCAGGAGAGATTTAAAAGAATACAGTACATAGTCATTGTTATACACTGTAGGTCTACATAACTTTTTTTTTCGTGCCAGTGATGGGAAAAGAGAAAAAATGTGATGACCATAGAATTCGGAACAGTCACTGCAAATGACAATGTCAGTGTATGACTGCTCGGTACAACAGGAATAAGTAAGGTTTAAATAACTCAAAGGTATATAATAGACTGGTTGGGGGAGCAATGCCAGTCTGGCGCAAAACTCAGCAGGTTGTTGCTGATACAGATTCATTATTTGTTCCCTATTGGCACAGGTGGAAATGGGGGGGGGGGGGGGGGGGGGATCCCAGTTAAATCAGAAAATACCCCAAAAGTTAATCATTTTGCCAAGCACCTGAGAGGTTCAAGCATATTTCTGGGCCTCCCGACAGTGCCGGAGACATTGAGCGAGGGAACGAACGCAAAAGCGGGGGTCGCTGTCCCTGGTCCTGATCGCTGTTGCGTAGAGCGCTATTGGAACTGTCCGTGGTCCTGAACGCATAAAGTCCGCTTTCTGTCGCTGTCGCACACAAACACGCATTATAATGGTGGCAAACAATGAAAATGACGTTAATTAGATTGCACTAGTGTATGAAATGTTTAAGAGAACTTTTTTTTTTAAGTTTTAGATCAACCAACAGCCTTTAGTTTTTCTTTTACCCTGCATGATCAAATCATTTATTGTGATTTCTTTTTTGCAACAACGTCTAAAATGCTGTGCTACAACTTTCAGACGAGCCAACTACTTGATGGTGTCTTTTAGCATGCGGCTAATGATGCTGCCGTGGAGAGAGCTTGCGTGCGTGTGTGGTGAAATCACGCGTGTGTTGATCCGTGCTGCAGCAACGTGCCTCGGCTCCTCTTGCCAGCCCCGCAGCCTTCTTTTTAATCTGCATTCACACCCAGGCTGCTTTCACATCTCACTAGGTGTGTAATTCGAGGGCCTATTCAACTATAGGGTGGGATTTTTGTTTTCCATTTTTATCTTATTTGGTTATTTAAAACGGCTTTTGGGGAGACTCGCTTGACCTATAATATTATTTTACTTCATCTTTTTGTTTTGGACGATCTCGAGCCTGGCGGGGCTTCTCGCGTGGGGAAAAAAAAAAAAGCTGCGTGATGCATCGTGGGCTGGGAAAGCACTAAACAAGACGGGCATCTGCACCAGGCGAGGAGACGAAAAGATGGTGAGGATGACGAGGACGGCGGCGGCGACTTCACCAAATTTAACCCGCAAGTGCTCGACGGCCATGGCGAAGCCTCCTTGTCTTGCACGCAAGCTCTTCCTGTGGCTCTTCATCGCCGTCAACCTCCCCACCAGGTAGGCGAGATCGTCCCCAAAACGATGTTATGATGATTCTCGGTTAGCTAGCGTTAGCCTTCGCCTAGTCGACGATGCTACCACCAAATTGAGCTCATTGTTACAACGTATTTATCGTTTGCATTGGTGTATCTAACGTCACCCGTTACACACCCACACGCTGTCCGATAACGTGTTGTATATGTATTGTTTTGCATTCAAAAGAGCGAGGAATGAGTTTAAAGCCCACGTCGAGCGTCATAATTAATATTTAAGGGCTGTTTTGCAAGATCGGAGGCTGCTGTTAAAATAGCACAGGCGAGCTAAAGTGATGCTACATATAGTGAGCGCTAAGCTGTTTGCAAGGATCAAGTGTATTTAAGTCAAAAAGCTGCACGGCTCTTACGTGCATGCAACTGTGTGGGATGACGGCGACAGAGGAAGCGAGGAGAGAGCAGATTGTGCACGATCTGTCAAATAAGTGTATTTTTTAAAATTTCAAAATGGCAGACGGTTGCATACTGTAGAGAAGTAATAAGGCACAGCACAGATGCAGACATCTCTCCTGCAGCTTAAACCATCAATGCACTTCATGCGTTTCCATTACTATTGTGCTTTTTGGAATATATATGGATTTAGTTGAGATGGAGAAAGAGAGCATGGTTGCTGTCGTCTGTTTCGAGATAGAGTGTGGGGAGAAAAATGGAGGCATAGACCATCACAGGTCACTTCATTAGGTACATAAGCCTAATATATTCAGTATAAGAGCTGTCTTGAAAGATTATGCCTTTATTAATGCTCAAATTTGATTGGTCAAGGTAACAGTGTGCTGTAGTGTCCTGCAGTGTAATTTCCAGAATGGCATTAAGTATTCAGTATATCTATTTATGGTTTCCACTGATTGTCACAATGCCATACATCACTCAAAGTATTTGCCCAAATAGCTCAAGCACTTAATGTATTGAGGGTTGTGTTGTTCACAAAATGCCTGACCTCGAACGAGTCAAACATGTGCTTTACAATAGCCCACTAGCCGAAACGCAGTCTTCTGATTATTATGTTTGTGGATAAATAAAGCAGCAAAATCCCCCTGTGTATATCCAATTCAGGGGGCGGCCATTTTGCCACTTGGACTGGCACTGTGATGTCATTTTTAGTCGACAAGAAGTAGCAAAATGCCTCCCCCACCTCCCCGACCGAGATGGATAAAAACAATCTGTGCTGCCATGTTGTAATATACTCTATATTGGCTACACATTCTACGACTAATCTAAAAAATGAGTTTTCTTCAATAGCAACACCAAATATCTAAATCTGACACTTACATAAGACATCTTTCTCACGGCCCGCTTTCAGTAATATGTTAATTTTATGGTGACTCATTGGCTCTTACTATATGTTGTGACGTCTGATTGCATCATACAGCATGAAACGACACAATGGACACCTCCGCAAGAAGTAAAGTCACATCAAAATGGCCTTAGGGTCCAACTTTGAAACACACAAGGTCATTTGGAGATATTGCAACATCAATTCCAAGACAGTTGTATCAGAAAAATTGCGATGGGTGCATTATGGAGGATTGTTCTCTTGAATGGGAAACTCAAAAGTCATTGGTCTATTGTTATCATTTGAAAAGTGGCGTCAAGACGCATCATTTGAAAAGACTGTGATTACAATTTGCATCTCATTACATGGATGGATGTCAAATTTTGCTTGTCTCGAGCATTCAAAAAGACAAAAACGGGAGCTGCCACTTTGCTTCCATTTTAGAGAGTCTTTTGTATTCATCACCAAGGTATTGAGGTCAGAATCTTTTCAGCTCGGAGGGTCGGAGGTGGCCGCAGCGATGGTGACTCGCTGCTCACCCCAGTTGGCATGGCGATGGAGCCAAAGTCAGACAAGAGGAGGCGGCTGCGCGTCACGCTTGGCTTTCTCGCTAGTCTCTGTCCCTGCTGTCTCTGACATTATTATCCAAATTAGGACTACTTGACTTCAATTTTTTGTTTGAGAGCATTTTGATAGAATTCACTTTTGTTTTTCCTGTTCCAATGTACTTTGTGACTTTTCCTCCAATTTTTTGCAATCTCAAGATATGCTCTTATTTCGGATCTCATTATGTTGTACTCTAATAAGGTGCCAGTTTGAATACATGTGATCTATTTTCAGTTCAGCCCAAAAACATTTCCTGCCAGAGGTCAGGAGCAAATATAACGGCACTGACCCACTTGAGAATCTGTTCCTGAACTTGTGCACGGTCACACAAGCTGGTTGGTGGCGTTAGATTTTGATTTAGTGACTAATGGCGCCACCGTGTAGGAGGAGCGTGGTCACAGTGTGACATCCAAAGCGGGGGCTGTTGTTTTGCTTTACGGGCGGGCGTACAACTAATTTCATGTTGAGGAGTGATAAGCACAAAAGTTCATTTGAGTTGGGCATGTTTATTTGCCGCGCTGCGAGTAAAACACGCAAACTTGTACTCCCTCACTGTGGACGTTAATGGACGACACTAACGATATTGTGATCATCTTGATCAATGGTCTCATCGCTTTAGTAAAGCCAAACATGGCCGTCGCTTTAGTGCGGCATGCAGAGCAGCTGCAATTTCTACTCGTTATGAAGTACGGGAACGTTTTGAACGAGACATTTCAACCGCAGACGTGTACATGCATATGCATGAAAAACAAACTTTGGCTCAGGCGTCTCGGCGGACCTTCAGGTACTCAATTAGCAAGCAGGACCACGGATGTGCTTGTGCGGAGGAACACATGGCTCTTTCGTTTGATCTGCTTACATTTGGAGCTTTTCCATCTACGGTGGAACCTCCAAAGTCAAACCCTCAATGTGGTCGTACAACTCAGAATTGGACCAACAATAATACACCAGCATTCTTCATTGTCTCAAACGGCGATCATATGAACTTAGTTTTGCACAAACCTAGGCCGCTAGAACCTTTCTGGGTTATACCGAAACGGCCACCAGAGTAATATAATTTCCATGTAATGTTTCGACCCGGATGTCCAAGTGGAAATGGATGGCATATGATGGCTCTTAAGGCAGTGGAAGGAAAAGTGCAGGTCAAACTGTTATTCCTGGCTCTCGGCCTTGGAACATGAGAATGCTATCAGATCCGTTCTCCCCGCCTCCCCCCTTTTTCATACTTTATTATTTGATCCACAAGTCTTGTTTCCTCTCATCACCTTACTAAAAGAAAGCTCAGTGCACGTTCAAGATTGCTCTTGTGTGCTTGCGGGCCATCTGCCCAAAGTCTGCCAACAAAGCTGCACTATATTGGAATTCTATTTTTGAGTGTGTACGTCTTTATATGTCAATCTGCCCACATTTATTTCCCCTTTGTCCTTACTGTTGTTTCTAACGCTCAGCAACAAACCACAGACATGATCAGACCTAATGTTCTCAAATTCTGACCTCAATATAGAATAACTATAGAACAACATCATGCATGTATGTCTGTGAAAGAGCAAGATGTTTTTTTTCCTCCCATGCCTTAGTGACATTCACGGTTAAGGGCTCTTGAGATGTTATTACTTTTTCATTCGGCAAGGTGAAGAAGCGTATTTGAGAAAATTATCTTCTCCGAGACTCCCCGAAGCTCTTAAAGCATCTTTAGGACATGGCAAATATTTCAGTCATTTTGCTCTATCCTTCCAGTAGAGTCAATATGTATGTATCACTTCAAAGCCTATATAGTCATTGCAGTCCACTCGAGACCATGCTGTTTATCCGAAAGCTGAAGCAGCTCAGAGAATGGATGGACATCAAAGGTTTCAAAGAAAATCAAAAGTGCATGCATTCTACTCTTCATCCCAGCTCCTTCCAGACCGACGACGACGATGAGGTGACCAACAAAACATGGGTGCTCACCCCCAAGGTGTACGAGAGTGACGTCACACACATCCTCAATGGCCTACTGGATGGATACGACAACAAACTGAGACCCGACATCGGAGGTAGGTGCTGATTTTTCACAGCGGAACTTCTTCGCTATAGACAAAAGTCGTGAACGCTAAGAGGAGTCCGCAGAGAATTGACTACTTTGCAACAATAAAAGTGGAGACACCTAAATGACTCCCATAACGATGTCATTGGCGTACAATGAAAATCAATGTTTTGTATCAAGTCATGGCGGCTTTCTTCCTTCACAAAGACAACTCCCCCTTTCTACAAATGTAGTATACATCACCTTGTCATCCGAACAGGTCAGAATAGGCCGTGTTGTTGTCCACTACTCTACAACACATGATTAATGGTTCCATAGATCTCAGGGAAATTGCTTATCTGTCAAATCCTCTTATATAACGCTACCTTCTATTCTTCAATCTAGCTGGACTGTATCCACAACTAATATGTATAAATAATTTCCTTGTAATAGCTCGTACACAAATCTGACACGGTAGACGGCAGTGGGGGAAAAAATGAATGGATTGCCCCTACATGATCTTCCTGAAGATTAACACTTTTCCCTTTCAGTGTTACCTTTCTACTCGGAGCTATTAACATGCAGACCTGCCTAATAAATCTTTCGTCTCTCTGACGTGGCAGAAATATGATGCTATTTGTCATTATGTAGAAGCTGTCCAAAGACGGAGTGTTGGAAATGATTGCTAATAAGCTAGTACGGAGGGAGTGGGGAGGGGAAAAAATACAATTCAATGCATATGAAAGTATCAAGAAATGATCTTTGGAAAAACAAGCAATTCACGCAGCCTGGTTTTATGCATGCTGCCATCAACAAGAAACTAAGCACTGAATCCAGGGAGGCTCGTTTATACAATTTGTTGCCCAAGCAGACCTCTGGTTTATCTCCTCCTAATATGTTGTCTGATTGTGGCCAGAATGACAAACATTCAATTTCCTCATCGAAGAATGCTCGGGAAGCAAAACAGTTCCCAGTTCTTGTCATTTTTGGTGGGTTGCGGGATTTGATAGAGCCACCCCGATCCTTTTACAACCTGAACGGCATTCCATTAAACAAGTGCTTGCTTTCATCCCTGAAACAGCTATAATGTTTTTGCACGGTGTCAGCGTCTTTGCGACATGGTCAGATATAAAGTTCACCTGGCTGACTTTATTTACACACTTATGTTCTGTTCCCTGACAGATTTTTTTTTTTAAATTTGCTTTTGAGTGTGACAGATTTCATAAAGGGCACAATCCTTCAGTCTTCATAGGTGCCTGTGCTTGGAATTCAACAGCATCATATCATATATCTGCATCAGCCCACAGCAACACATAAAAGTCTCTACGGCCGGCCGGCTGCCATCGCCATAACCGAGCGTCATCTTCAAATGTGCTCTGATCTCCCTCTCACACATTTCTTTCACCATTCCAACGTCTGCTGTCAAAATTTCACAGATACCGCAGGGTTATAATTAGCCGGCTATACTGTCGTCTGAAACTCCAAACAGCCAATCAAGTAACCAGCCTTCCTGCACTGAGAAACAAAATTTCTCTCCCAAGCATACTGTGGATTGAACTGAATCCCTAATTGCGTCTACCTTTGAAGTTCAGAATGTTTATTTGTTAGCCGACAGAAGCTACCAGAGACGACTTTAGTGGCCTTTAAATACACTTGAGCAAATACTCCAAGTTTTGTCAGCTTTTATATCCACTCGAATAGGCTCATCCTAAATAAGCAATGCACAGTCTGCTGTTTAAGTCAAGCCAGTCATTTCCTGCTATTCATGACATAACACACAATATGTCAGAACCTCACTAAAGACACATGGTGTGCGATCACGCGTGATGTTGCACACTCGTATGTCCCGCGATGCACTTGACGCGTATGACTGGCATGAAAAATGCATGGCAACTAGCGAGACTCAATATATCCCACATGTAGGCAGCCCTGTATCTTTACCTGAACCCTCTCGGACGTCACGTCGAGTCAGCCGTACGGGTTGGATAGCGGCGTATGGCACGGCTGACTCACATCATCTGACGCGATCTGGCCTTCCATTTGACACCGTCTCGTTTTGTCACGTCTGACATGTTCACAAATCGACTGGCTACTTGTGTCTCGCTGCAGTGAGAAGATGGAAACTTTTGGATATACAGACAAAATTAGGCACACCTACGTTCAAACTAATGCTACGTTTTAACACCAGGTATTGTAAATCACAATGTTTTCTGAACAATCCTTGTGCTTTTTCTCGCTGCAGTTAAACCTACAGTCATCCACACAGACATGTTTGTCAACAGCATCGGCCCAGTGAACGCCATCAATATGGTAAGCGAATGAACTGTTTAATCTGACGTTTAGGAAGAATATCAATTACTAAATTCATCCTGTCCTAGCTTTGGGGAGACGAGAGCGTAACCATGGGGTGTTTTCTTGGCCTCTGCGAAAAGCTGGCAGGCAGTTAACGTGTTGCTCCGGCACACCTCGGCATGGCGGCCGCCGGCTTTGGTGGCTTTTGTTCTAATCTTTTTTGCAGCTTTGCTGTCGATCAGCGGCTGAAACAGCTTCGCTAGCCTTTGCCCCGGACCGGATCAACTATTCAGTGGTTCTCACTACATACGGCTTATGACACCTCATCCATAGGGAGCTGTTGGCCATTATGATATAGCATATTTTCAGTATTGTTTGGTTTGGAGCATTTAAGCCACTAAGTAAACGAGCCCAACCCATAGCTTGCTGCTTTTGAACGTATTATCGTTTTATCACGTCTGTCACGGATATGCAAGAAGTCGTCGGCTGCATTCACAGCGAGGTATCGATTTGGATGGGCTGTGTCAGTATTTGCCGTTTGTGCTTGCATCAGGGAATCTGCAAAGGTTGAAGGATCGCCTCACATTCATATGTAATCCAGCCACGGGGCCTTTTGTTCACACTGTAACATGACAAACGTGGGAGCTTTGCAGTTAATGGAAAGTAAATGGCATCTAAGCACCAGCGTTATTTCATAGTCTTAATTATGAAATGGGAATTTATGGAAAGTATGGCTTTAGGTATGAGCGAGGTCAAGGATGGAATGATCTTAAATCTGACCTTTGCTGATCTAAATACATGACAATGCTGCAGTTTTAAATGCAGGCTACATTTTGCATATTTGATTTTATTCTAGCTGAAAAGAATGCAATCAATATCCATGGACCCTCAAATGAGATACCTAAGTTTCACAACTATTCCAGTGAGCAAAAGCTACTTGGGCAATGATGCCCAGTGAGAAAGCAGTTTTTTTCTTAGCTCCTGTTTGGAACTATTTGAATGGGTTTGGGTTTTATTGTAAGGTTCAGCTTTGTCACATTGTTAATGCCTTTATGGCTTCTTGCACTCAAGTGCCCTCTTTATTTCTTTTTCCCCGCTTTACTTTACTTGAAACCTCAGGCTCAACCAGTCCAAGTAAGTAAATAAGTCAGAAAAGACCGATAGTTCCGTCTCAATAGCTGCCTGGACTTTTATTCCCCCGCTACGTCCGGCCGGGCTTATGTCATCTGGTCTTCCATTCATCTGACTTGCTCACATTCTTAGCCTGCTCTCAAAGGGACTGAAAAGAAGACAGTAGATTTTACTCCAACCGGTAATGAGGTTTGATAGCCCCTCAGCCGAGAAATGAGAGGCATTAGTTGATCATTGGCCCATTCATTTTAAGGTTGAGCGAGTCAAAATGTTCTTCTTCAGTTTTGGGGATTTTTTTAAAAAAGAATAAAAGAGCCATTGCTTTGAGAACACTTATTGGGTCTAAGAAAAATGGCTCACTGATAGCTTCAGGCAGATCAGAGACTAAAGTCAATCTAGCATTTTGTTTTTCCATCACCAGGAGTACACCATCGACATCTTCTTTGCCCAGACCTGGTACGACAGAAGGCTAAAATTTAACAGCACGATGAAGGTTCTGCGTCTCAACAGCAACATGGTCGGCAAGATCTGGATTCCCGATACGTTTTTCCGCAACTCCAAGAAGGCTGACGCCCACTGGATCACAACGCCCAATCGCATGCTTCGGATCTGGAACGACGGGCGAATCCTCTACACGCTCAGGTAGGAAGTCAAGGTTGACCCTGGTGAGTTATTAAATCTGATCATTAAAGATTATCTTAAAAATCTACGGTGACTAAATTGAAACAGTGCTTTGGAATAAAAAAACATGTTGACCAAGCTTCTTACTGTCAGCAGATGTTTTCTACAGACACCCCAATACATCTGGAGAGATAATAAGAAAGAAACTAAATTCCATCAGACTCAATCAAGTCATGATTGATGTTCTTCTATGCAGAACACTGGCTCGCCACTTCATTAATTTGAAATAACTCGTAACGCAAGCGCTAGTTAATTGGGATGACCGACCGCTGTGCTACGCTCGACAATGATACATGACAATAGCGCCGACGGGCAATGTCACTTGAGGTCGTTCCCTTATTAACAGTACGTTTAATGACTGTAATGACTTCAAGGTCCCTCAAGTGCGAAAAGTGGCCATAAGACAGGTGCGCTGCAGAGACGATAAACATCAATTTATTTTCATAAACAACATCTTTAATGTGCTGTGAGGGTGATTTTTTTTTTTTTTTTTTAAACCAAGTTAATGTTGTCTCTCTGCAGGTTGACCATTGATGCTGAATGCCAACTGAAACTGAACAACTTCCCAATGGATGAGCACTCATGTCCTTTGGAGTTTTCAAGCTGTAAGTGCGGACATAGTCGGCTGATATTTTTTTCAAATAATGTTGCCTTGACGATTTCATATAGTAGGACAGTACCAATATTAGAATCAAATAATCAGCGATTGAATGCATCCTATTCAAGTGGACTATTTTTTCAAAATTGATATTCTTTCGCCAGGGAATGATCATGGCCATGCAAAGAAGGTACCTATTCAAGTTCCAACATGAAAGGCACGGCCTTCATAGCGTATGTTAGCGGGCGGTAAAATGATTGAATAAAGCATTTCGAAAAACCAAAAAGATGGACTCAATGACTTTGCTGAGGAACATTTCAAAAGTACTACGAGTTGAAACGCTGCGCTGGCCGCTTGGGAAGAGTAGAGGAGGGGTAAAGTTATGCTAATGAGGTCTCTATGGATCTACAGAGAGAAGCACCAAGGGATACATCTCCTAGGGAAAAGCTTTGTAAATAGCTCCAAAGGCAACAAGAGAAAGAAACTAGTTTGTGCCAAAATATGTCCTTCATTTAAATTGGATGAAGCCTATAGATATTCCAATCAAATCTTTTGGCACCTACACACTCATGGTAGGTGGTCAGAGCCAGCTCGTCCTCCTGTGCCGGCCTACACACTACCCAAAAATCCCAACCTACATTTGCAACATCATGCCTGAAAGCACTCTGAAGAAAGTCCACGTGCTGTACCGAAGCCAGCAGAAGAAATCTTGAGTGAATCCTTACTGCCAATAAATGTCATTTTAATTAACCTTGGGTTTACAGAAAAGACCATCTGACTTTTAGGAGGGGATGCTTTGTAAGCTTGCCGACTTAAATAGATTTTCTTGTGATAAAACAAATGACGAGTGCAACTCTATAGAGGGAACCCCTGTAAGGGATGAAATGTTTGTTGTGCACAGCGCTTGGGCTAATCCGCTGAGCTTCTCGTCCTCTTCCTCGTCTCTCTCCTGCATAGATGGCTACCCGAGGGAGGAGATTGTGTACAAGTGGAAGAGGAGCTCAGTGGAGGTTGGAGACATCCGCTCCTGGAGGCTTTACCAGTTCTCCTTTGTAGGCCTGAGGAACACCTCAGAGATTGTCAGGACCGTCTCGGGTAAGACCACTTCTAAGCAAGTATATGATTGTGTTCTGAAATATTTAGCTTTTCGTAGAATTTCTGTGTTCTGTGCTTATGTTTTGACGTTTGAAAATGCCATGAAAAATGAATGTCATACAGTAGCAATAATAGTGAAGGGGAAAAAGTGGAACAAAGTGAAGCTCCTAAATTGGTCTGGAAGTGTTGAGTTGAGCAGCACTCGCTTCTGTGCTTTGTTTGGAGTGGCAGCTAAGCGGTTGGTTGCAGTTCCGCCTGTCAGATAGTCCACTGCTGCAGATATCATGGCAGGGTGCCAAAATCTACAAATCTTTCCGTCAAGATACGGCAACACAAAATGCGGTGATGTGCTTTACCTAAGAGCCGTGAGTTGCATTTCAAACTTCTCCATGTAATCAGGGCGTTGCCGAGTGACATCATGAAAAGGCAATCTGCGTAGGCGGATTAAATGCGGTGAAGACTTCGTAGCATGCCTCTCTGATCTGGTTTGTTATTTCCGCCAGCAGCCAAGTCGCCATCTGCTCTGTTGTCAGCGCAGAGAACCTTGACTGCGGTTGAGAGACCCCTTGTCTCATTTTGCAGTCACTTTGGGTTTCTGACCTGCTGCCAGTTGGGCGAGCACAACATCTGCCTCAACGAGCAGTCTGTTAAGAGAGAGAGCCTGGCCGCAAAGTGCACCCCCCCCCCCCCCCCTTTCTTTGCACTTTGGCGAGAGCTGCGGAAATGATATCAAAATGTGTTCTTTGTGCACAGAATGCAAAATGCGTCTGTGGACCAAATTGACTTATTTTCTTTCCCCAGATCATTCAAGGACAAGTTAAAAGTTTGAAGATGATTACGATTCAGGTCCTTTGTTGCGTTAGAATGGGTCAGCTAAGGCAACTGGAAATAACGTTAATCCTAGCAGACAAGCAAGGCAGGTGAACTGGCTTCAGCCAGAGGCGCTTATTCCATCTCATTGTCCTGACCGTGATCAGATTAGTTGTCCAAAAAAAGTGATAAGAACCAGGCATGCTTTAACAAAAATAAAATAGATTTTATAATGAAATAGGTGCTTGGGGTTGACAGGCCATCTGCTGCTCTTGACCTAGCTTTTAATAAAGATGGCGTCTGCTTCTATTTGCTTCCCCACTCAGCCAGTGTCCAAAGGCAGCGTCTCTCAACATGTCACTTC
This sequence comes from Syngnathus floridae, assembly GCF_059516105.1. NCBI lineage: Eukaryota > Metazoa > Chordata > Actinopteri > Syngnathiformes > Syngnathidae > Syngnathus > Syngnathus floridae. The sequence goes on along the minus strand of NC_142427.1, from coordinate 11,290,483 downwards.
CCATCAAGACCGCATGCACTGCCGAGACCTGCTTTTATCAACGGGGCATTCACTCACACACTGCCGGGCTTACATGGAGGAAAAACAAAATGAAAAATGATATGTCATGCAGAAATTACCGCTCATATGTTTTAACTGTGACATCAAAATGTCTTTGAAAGTCAACTAAAACAGTCCACCTCCAAGATTATGCGTACAAACTGCGCAAAAGCATAGAGAGAGACATTATAGATTTTGAAAATGGTGTCACAGCGTTATTTATAATGCATTCATGTTACGCTTCCATTACTCAGATCCACAGAGAGATCTCACAAAGTCTGTGAGTCATAGTTCCAGCACAAATTAGCGAAAAAAAAAAAAACTAAAAACATCTAAGGAGGATGTCCTAAAGGCTTTTTCGTTCAAGCATAAAGGCTAGCCGTGTAATTTCCCAACTGATTGTCTCATTCGGTAGCTCCTCTTCACCATGACTCATGGACAGTTTTAATTTAAGCATCACAAACCCGCGTACATATATGCATCTGCTACGTACAACCACACATACATGTGTGAATGCCTTTCAAGCGTGTCACAGAATAACGCACGTTTCAACGACTTTGTTTGTCCGCCTGAGATGTGAGGAAACCTATTCTTAGATTGACCTTCCGAAAGCCACGCTGCTGTTGTCTGTATGCGTCCGCCTGTGTGATTCAGCTTGAGTGGAGAAAGCCCGAGACACATCAGCGTCCCGATTACGGAGCTCCACACTTTACAGATGATTTGTTGATGGGACAAATTCATCGGGGGGTGGGGTGCATTGCACTTGAAAGGAACAAGCTCGAGAAAAGCAACGCCATTCCCTCTTATAGCATGACCAAGCATATCCTTGTTCTATCTTTAGGCCGTCTTGGCTGCAAATAGAGATGTAGACCTTAATCCCCAACGACGTATTCATAAACAGCCATAGTGGTTACAGTTCTGTCGCCACAAGATAACAATATGGCCAAATATGGTGTCCTCAGAGCGGGGAAATAAAATTTGCATGCAACATCCTGATACGGTTTTATATTTGAATGGGTGTATTATTTTTGGTGAATCCACACAGACGTCATAAAGATGTTTTCATCATAGTCAAATGACATTCATAAAATTGTGAGGACTTTGCTTGGGGAGGGCGGAACCTCTTCAAATCTGTCACACGCCAAGCAGGGAATTCACAGGTGACATGTTTTTAGACGCAGTGATAAGTAACACACATATGGGTAGAATTATTGACACGGGAACAGTTTATCGCTGACGTGAGGGAAAATATAACGGCTGAAGCAAGGTCGCTTGTCAAAGGCTGCTTGGTTTAATCAAGAAAAGTGGTTAGGAAAAAGGGGAAGCGATAAAACACCGTTTGTTTTATTGTTACCGAGACATTGTAGTCCTGATTGGATATAAAACCTTGCCATAAAGTAGCAGAAGAGGGGATGTCCTAAAGCCTACCTTGCGGTGATAAGTCAATCCTGTAACCAAACAAAAAAAATATATATATGATGGTGTCAGCTGATACACAAATATGTTGTTGTTGGTTTCATAGACAGGGTTGGTCGTCTCTAAGACTAAATGACAGACTGTGAAAATATGCTGCTGCTCTTTAATCAGATGACGATCAGCCTGTGTTTATTAAGAGAAAGGAGGTTAAAGAGTGCCGAAACAATCCATTAGCCACAGCGAGACGCCATTCCTATTATAGCTACTCGCTCTTAATCTCCTCCTCCAGTCATCCACTCTTCCTCTCTCGCGCTGCAGTCGTCACAAATCTGATTCACAAGTTGCCACTTTTTTTCACGGCAAATCATCTTTCTTGATATGTGTTTGTTGAACTAGTCCATATGGGGAAGAGTCAACGGACCTACCTAAATGGAGGAATATTTTGTTCCTCATGTATTAATGATGTGGCAGCCAGAGTTGTCTCGTTAAGACAATGCATTTGGTAATTATGGTTCAATACCGAAGATACTCATCTCATTGAGGCTCACTGTTTGCTTTTTGATTTTTAAACAACTGAGGGACGATGGTATTAAATAATTTTGCTCGACTGCGGATATTAAAGATGGGTTTATGAGATTATACACCTGTGCTCCCGTTCCTGCATTTACTCTTCATTCACCGCACTTGGATAAACTAGGACACAATAATACATGGCATCCAAAATAAAAATGATTTTGTGAGGGGATGGGAAGTATCGAGGTTGTTTTGCAGTTGAGGTGCTGGTAGGCATAGATGGAGGTCATCGAGTAGAGGGAAGCAAGGGTATTCAAAAAAGAGGGGCTGAATAGGGAAAAAAAAAAAAAAAAGGCCAACTGTGTCAGCGATGTTGCTTTTGGAGATGTTTGCCTTTCATGTGGATTTGCATGGTACGAGCCTTGACATTTTGAAAACCGAGGAAAAATATGTGACGACTAGACCAACAAAGAAGGAGAAGTAATATCGCTGGCCTAAAATAACTAATATGTATCAAATAGGACTCTAGATGATAACCCAGGACAAACAAAAGACTTTTAGGCTTGTAAATTTTACCCATCTAATAAAAGTCTTTATAGCTATTGTAAAGAGTAATTTATTGCGTCATTGTGAGACACAAGAGCATGTTGTATTAATTGTGAAAATGCGACTGAGACGATGTGCGGTATGAAGAGAACCAGGGAAAGGGGGGGGTGAGCATTGAATTTAAGCACACGCTTACATAACGGCTTTGCATCACATCTCTGCTCAGTGTGAGAAAAACAAATGCATCCATTTTTAGACAAGGTGAGGTTGAAGTAAACAGAAACAGGAGGAGGAAAAGGAACTATTGGATGAATTATATGACGGAGTTTTGCATTGTTGTCTTTTATATAAAACGTAACCCGTCAGTCACTTTATAGTTACATATACAGTGCAGTGGTTACCTTAAAAAAACTGAAAACAAAACTACTGATGATCATGACAAGTATAAAAATAGCCACATCAGCCTAAAGGGACATCACCAGGTAACTGCTGTTGTTTATGTCAACAAAAAGTGATGAGCTCGCATTATGGCCAGATCGTGGCAAGTGGCCAAGGCGTAACCCCGGCCGGTCATTAGCAGGCTTCCTGTCTTTCAAACTTGCACATTTACATTGGCTGTCACCTCTTATATCCACAAGCGTTGAGAGGACGACCTGTCAGCAGCCTCAGGTCACTGCTGCCCATCCATATCTCCGCCAATTTACATCTTGACTGCTAGCAAAATGACAATATGATATTCTCACAGGTTTTTTTCTTTCTCATCTGGTCAGCAATACAAAATTAGCATGCCAGGTTTCATACCTGCCTGTGGCGCTAATGTTCCGTCTTACTCGGATAAGAGTCATGCCGCCAATATTATAATTGAACATTTTTTGTATATATACTCACACTAAGACTAAAGCTGAAGGAATTATTGTTCCTTCCCACCTATCGCTCTGGCTCTCATTTTGTTAAATGTGTTGCCGCGAACAATAAAGAGCTGATCTCTGATGAATGATCAAGCCTGCCAAGTTTTTTATTGCTTTCCGTAGATTACATCAGCTCGAAGTAAATGTGGGATCTTCAATAAAAAAAAAGAAAAAAGAAATCTCCATGGCAGGTTTGTGCTGCTGTCAGTATTTTTTGCACGGGTTGGGTCAGCAAAAAATTGTCCTTGTCTAGATAGAAACTGATTGACTTAAAAGCAGCATAATTACAGCGATGGATGAGAAGTTCGTTTTATTAGCGGTGGGCAGAGAGCGTCGCATAGGACGGACTAATTTGTAATCTGCGTGTTCTTGTTACCGGAGAAATTAGCACTTTGGATCAGTTGATTGTGAGCAGGATAGCGAGGGAGCTGAGGATGTGGGCGTTGTTGGATCCATGTGAAAGGCTGGGAGATCATAGCATCACATATAGCTGCTTCATCATTACATTCACAGCTGGTCCGCTGGGTGAAAATTGGAACTCTCGCTGGTGAGAGTCATGAATAAGAGAAACCGTTAGATCGTGAGAGCTCTATATGAGGGCTTCTGCTACTTTGCAGCCCCCTATCCAGTTACAAGGACTGAAAACACCAATATATTTGTATAGAGGGACCAAAAAGATTCATCACCCTCTCATTCAAACACATCATTATGCAAACATATGTTTGTTTGCGAAATATCAACCACACGCCTGAGCCTTGAAGCCACGTGCTTTGAAAGTGCAGTCAGGGCGTGATTAACAAACTAATACATTACCCCTCTGCTCTAATGGCAGGCGAGCTGATACTGATACATCAGCTTGCCACAGTGGAGGGCACGGGTCGATAACGCCGCCTCCGCAAAATGTCTTCTTGGCAAGAGCCGCGGCCTGTAATGAAATCGGTGAATGGATGAAGGCGAACGTATGGCGATAGAGTCCTACGGCTCCTGATTTCAGCCTTGTTGGAAAGACTATTGTTATTAAAAGTGCGGGACTATCAAGGAGGCTTTGTACCTGCTGACAAAGCCGGGATATACGGATGGATTAACCAGTTCTTGGTTTGAGGGTTATTGCTAATCTAATGCTAATGAAATTCAAACCTAGTGCTCTGTCGGCGCCTCGAGTACCACGTTGCATACAAATCATACGCCACGGACCAGCCTGCATCAGCAAAAAATACATATGAACGGTTATGGCTATGCCGTAGGGGTCACCGCCATTTGTTTAACAAATGACATTTTTAATGGCGCGGTGAACAGCGGTGGGCACTGGGACAGATTGGCCAGATTTGGGCTCCTATCCAGATGCGGCAAGAACTCGCTGGCGCTGACGGTCACAAAATAATAAACACCGACGGTCCCGCGTCTTTGTCTCTCTGTCGCTCATTAGCGCCGACGCAAAAACACACAGATGTCAGCGTCTGTTTTGCAATAAACTCCAGTGTGCCCTTTCTCGTGAGGAGAATTATTAGCCAGCTGTTCGTACCCCAGCTGCAGTCAGTTTTTTTGCAAAATGCCGCCAGCCATCGAACTCACCAAACACACACACACGCAGTCACACAAATGACTGAGACAAAGCGAGTGCGCCCTGCAGGTGACAAGCTATAGCGAGGCCAGCGGAGGTTTCCGACACCGCTAACACTTTGATGTTAATCAATTAGCAGACAAGCCACCGACACTGGGATGCCAATTAACTGAGATGGGCCAACAGATACCGACAGGTACATTGAAAGTCTTGAAGTTGAGAGATGCGTTAGCGCCGGTGAAGCTGTCCATACTGCAGAGCTTCACTCAAATGAGTTTGTTTATTGAAGCCCAAGTGTGAATTTGACAAATAGGTAGACACACTCTCACTCTCCATTTGGTTTCAAAATCAAAAATCTCTCTCAACTAAGATATCTCGCACTGTTCTGGAAGCCAGAAAAATCCTGATCTGGCTTACGTTTCGAGCATGTGTGTGTGGGCGGGATTGTAATTGCAGCATCAACTGTGTGTAATGTACATGGGGTGACAATGCAACCCACCAATTCAGCAAAGGAGACAATTGCAACATGATAAGAACAGAACATTTAGCATTTTTTGGCATCTTGGAATGTCAACCTAGTTTTTATTTGTTGTAATTTTCTGATAAATGTACAATTACGAGGCCGGAAGCCCACATCTCATCTTCCCCATTTTGTCATCTTATCTTTTAGGCGACTATGTGGTGCTGACCGTCTTCTTCGACCTGAGCAGGAGAATGGGCTACTTCACCATCCAAACCTACATCCCATGCACTCTCATTGTTGTCCTCTCTTGGGTCTCATTCTGGATCAACAAGGATGCGGTGCCGGCCAGAACATCATTAGGTGAGCCTGTGTTTTACATTTTAAATGCTGCCAATCATCATTCCAATCTGTAGCCCACGCACCCTGTTACGTAAATCCATTCATAAGTTCGCCTATGGAACATATGAAGAGCTCTGACACTTAACCTCCTACTGAACAGCCGTCTACTAAGTCATCCTACTTCCTCAGCCCCCTCTTTTCCCTCTGAGACAGGCGCGCTGCTCAGGAATCTAGTCCATCTTGATTAGAAGATCCAATCCTGGCACATGTTTTCACCCATGCCTTAATGAGACATTCATTATGCAGTACAGCAGCAAAGATGCCGGGATGCAACCTCAGCACCGGAATAATAGCGGCTGCCGCAAAGGGGCAGAAAAAAAAAGGACAGGCTACTAAAACCAGAGCAAAAGTTTAAAGAGCAACAAAACATGTCAGGCTTTGAACTTCCTTCACCTGCAGGGGACATCCTTGGGAATTAATGTGTTTTTCAGCCATGTGGCTTTCTCCCTGTCAGCTTTCTTTTTTGGACCCGAAAGGCTGAAAATCTTGACCTGGAATCCACGCGATGCCGTCATTATCTGGCATAAGTGAACGGGAAAGAAACCCTCCTCCCACCCCGTTGTCGTCATTCCTTTTGTCTGCCGTCAATCTCTAAAAATAGATTGTATACTTGAGCGTCGGCGGATTCCAACACGATTTGCGTGGAAATGCTAACACCGTCAAATCCCTGCTAAAATTATACCAAGAAACGAATATCCAAATTTCCTCTTTGAAAGATTACACGGGGTAGTACAAGCATCCAGGTGGTTGGGGAGTGGATTAATGCAGATGACATAATTCGTAATCCTTCAACGCCACCCAGAAATAAACCAATTGACTCACAATGCTATACAATCATCTTGGGACAGACAGATGTCTTGACGTCTCACAGCAGGCCAATGCAAACCTCTCGATTTAGTCACAGAGAAGGCGGCGCCTTTATTTATATTCCGAAGGTATTATGGCGCTATCAGTGATCATATAAACATGTGCCCTAACCCCGCCTCGTCACACATCATCATTAGAGCAAGACAACCATACAGGGGGAAGGATTACCAGATGGTGTTTATTGGAATATAGTCGGTGTTGGTGGTCAATGGCAGATGAACCATAAACCATATGCACGACAGGGAGTGCAAAACAGATGTTAATGCGTCTCTCCTAGGAATGGAACCGCTAAGAGCATATAATCGAAAACAAGGTCCTTAATCCTCATTTTGTATCGATTAAATGCTGCAATATTTCCACACCGCTTCGGAGTTCATTAGCACATTGATTAATTAATACGTCCTTTTTTTTTTGTCAAGTCCTGCCTTAATTTGTACTGTCACAGGTTTTAAGGAATACATATTTTCGAATCATGGCCTATTATGTCATTGCCAGGCATCACCACCGTGCTGACCATGACCACGTTGAGTACCATAGCCAGGAAATCTCTTCCTAAAGTCTCCTACGTGACGGCCATGGACCTGTTTGTGTCCGTCTGCTTCATCTTCGTCTTTGCTGCACTAATAGAGTACGGCACATTGCACTACTTTGTCAGCAACAGAAAGCCGAGTGCCAAAAAGGACAAGAAGAAGAAAAACCCGGTGAGTGCCTTTCTAAATCTTAGTGCTCATGTTCTATTTCGGGATTTGTATGGAATGAAACAGACTGATAAAAAAAAAAAAAATAGAGAGAACTAAACTAATGTGGTTGCGCAACTCTGCACACCCTCTTATGACTGTGCTCAGAATGAAGCCATTCAAACTCATATTAGCTGTGCCGACTTTTTCAACCTTATCCTATTTCCTCCTAATTGCGTTTTACAGATTATAGGTCATATTAATGAAGAAAAACGTTTATTATTGATTTGTATTGGTTTCATTTTCATGTTTGTATCCACTGTAGGTTATAGTTCAATGACACACTCATTGTCCCTCCCCCAAAGTATTAGAGTGATGTTAATCCCCCTGAAAAAAAAAAAAAGCTTAGTACCCCTAAGGGAGCATCTTCCCGATCACTGTCACCTCGACTTACTCGCTGAGCGAGGCCTTAAGCTCAAATCCGCTGCACATCTGTTACAGTTGTAATTTAGACCCATGTCACATGTCAGAGCGCTGGCTGGCTTCAGCCTTGCCTTGAAGCCATCAAGCAATGGCACAGCTTTGCTGAAGGGCCAGCCAACCCGTCCTACCAAGTAATTGGCGGCGCTCAACAGAGAGGAACTACGAGTCGGCTTTAAATGGCTTCATTTTTCTGCATATGATTTATCAAGGTGACATTCGTGACAGATGTAAGATTTTGAGCAAACATACGGCGAGAGCAATTTCGCTCATGCCGAAAAACACGGCAAGAGACTATAATGCTAACAGTATGGATGACGTGTTTTTCCACCAAACTTTTTCAAGAGCTTTATATTCCACCACGCATTCCCCCATGTGTTGCCATGTATGTATGTCTTTCTACAGTATCTCCTCTCTCTCCATCCTGATTGGTGCAGAAATGTCTTATTTCCATGCATTATCTTGTGTTTTCTTTTCAATTCTGGTGATTGATGTTCTCATTTTCTGTTTGTTGTTGTTTATTCTCTTATTCAATTCCTCACATTCTTTGTTGCCTGTCCGGACAAAAGCTCCTCCGGCTCTTTTCCTCCAAGGTATATTGCCTGTGTCTAACTTGCATGCCTCTGCTGCATTTATGGGCTCTTTGAGCACCACACTGCTTTTCCTTTTCTTTTTCTGTCTTTATCTTACTTGCATTTTTATGATACGCCTCATTTGATGAACAGGTTTCAGAAAAGAAAATGACATTCAAAGGTGCTCTCCGCTGTGCACAGTGCGGAGGCAGCCAGCCAGACAGATTCGAGCACTTTGTTATTTTTTTTTGTTTTCTTTTTTACGATTTAAATGAGCATCCCACTGATCCTGTTGCCAATGGAACATTAAGTCCAGGACTGCTTCTGGCTCCCTCTGTCCTGTTTCACTCTTGTCGTTTTAACCACAGCGCGTGGCTGCAAAAGCTCCCCCTAGCCCTCCCACCCCACCTCTCCTCCTGCCAGTGAAACTTTACCTTTGTGTTCGTTGGGCTTCTCAACCTGACACTTCCTACAGAGTCAGCAGAGCCTTAACAGACTGAAACAGACAACCCCCACAATGTGTTGAGTCTAATTAGAGCTGCTTTTGAGTATCAGGTAAGACACAAGAAAGCATCCAAGGTGGAAGGGAGCAAACTGAAGAACAACCTGGGTTTTTATTTATTTTTTTCTGTCCAAGATGACCTCACAAATGATCTTCTGGGTGATTCGAAAAATTCAGAGAGTACAAACCCGCTCTTCTTTGAGGTGGAACCCAACCACCTTGTTTTCTGAGAGGTTGTCTACTGTTCAGTCAGTTAAAGTTGCCAACGTCACTGTGCTGTTCCTTTTGTTTTGGGGTTGTTTTTTGTTTGTTTGCTAACACCAACCCCTCCCAAACAGCCCCGGCCGGCGTGAGCGGGACGTGGCTAATGCTTCTCCTGCTTGAGCTTCCACTCATTGCGCCGCCTCCGGTGACAAACCAATCCCCTTTGAGAACTGAGTCATAACCTTCTGGCCTTAATTCCCTCATTAACTCTACATGGTGACGGTTCCTTCCGACCACACCAAAAAATTGTCAAGTGCTCAAAGCGACCCATATGTTTTTCATATGGGGGTTGTGAGTCGTTTTCAAAAGGGACGGCGGGTTTATGCACAAGTGTTGGGCTAAATGAGGCTGTGGGGAATAGTCTGTGAAGTCAACTTGAAGTATTCAAAGCTTATTCAAGGATGCATGCTAACAGCATAATGGCTTTCAAACAGCACGCAATGTCGCCACGGCCTAAAATAGACGAATCAATAATCATTGTTATATGATAGAAAAATATCATGCAGCTCTTCTTCCTATGACTCAAGCAAAGAAAAAAAAATCTCAGAGCAAGGGCAATTTTTTTTTTGACAGGAAGTCGTGACGTGAAATTCTCAGTGAGCGTTTTGCGATGCTCGACACGCCGAGTCTTTCTAAGGGACAGGTTTGACACCTCATTTTATCAGCAAGGTCGAGGATCCTTCCAATGCTGCCAAAGCATTTAATCTGCCATGCAGCTGGAATCCCAATCTATGCGACAGAAAGTGGCATGACTTTTAAGATAAAAAGTGGATGAAAATGCAATATTCAAATACTCATCGTCTCCCTTCTGAATGATAGACACTGACTTAAAGGGCATTTTTTTTGGGGGGGGGAAGGGAAATCAAGCTAAAGTTGTTTTTGTTTACCCAAATTGCAGCTTTGAGATGTGAAAATTGCATTGCAATGTCAATTTGAAGCGGGTCCATTGTGGAGTCCTATTGGGAATCGGCGCGGGTTGCCACGCGCTAACTGTTGTCTTCCTTGTCTAAAAGCAGACGCCCACGGTGGACATCCGCCCACGCTCGGCCACGGCCATCCAGATGAACAACGCCACGCACATGCAGGAGCGCGACGAGGAGTACGGCTACGAGTGTCTGGACGGGAAGGACTGCACCAGCTTCTTCTGCTGCTTCGAGGACTGCCGCTCGGGGGCGTGGCGGCACGGCCGCTTGCACATCCGCATCGCCAAGATTGACTCGTACGCACGCATCTTCTTCCCCACCGCGTTCGGGCTCTTCAACCTAGTCTACTGGGTCTCCTATCTCTATCTTTAAGAGCGCACGTCCAGCCTTATCACCGCGCTCTTTACGTCGTGTGGGACATTTCTTCAGGAGCGGGGACGCCATCCGTCATTTTTCATTTGCGCACTTCCCCTTTTCATCCCATCCAATTGGTCAGTTTAGGCGCGGCGGACGTCGCAAAACCTGTAGCATTACTTCAAGCGGCAAGAAAAAGATCGATAAACGCTGATTGGAATTATTCCTGTGTGTGATCATCTTGTGTTCACTGTGCCAACGCCTCATTTGGTTTTGTTTTTTTCGTAGATAAATGGGAATGAAGTGAATCAAACAAGTCAAGCTACAACTGTGCTGAAAAGTGTCAAGCACTTTAAAAGAGCTCAAATTAGGGATGGGCATTTGATGAGATGACTGTTTGATGTTCCTCTTTTTGTTGTTGTTCTGATATTAATGGGATGGTAGAATCTGAGAATGTTCTGAACTCCCTTTTTACAAAAACAAGGAGCGTTACTGAGCAATAAGGTAAATGACTCAGACTTGATTCAACTTCAAGACTAATTTCACGCTATTGAGATTTTGCAAATATTGTATGGTTGAGACTGATTCAACATCATCTGTGTTAGTTGCACCAAGGTTGCACACTCCCATTTGGTGGCCACTGCTTTAAACCCAGATCGTTCTTAATAACCAATTAATTGATGAGGATACCCGTCCCTAATTTTCATTTGGCAAGTAACCATCTACCATTTTTACGTGTAGTCAAAAGCGACGACGATGCCGTTCACGGACAAGTGTATCAATATTGTAAATATTTTACTATCGCATAGTGTGTTTGTATTTATTGCATGCACCTTTCAAGGCCAAAAAAAAACATGCATTTTTTTCCTGTCGACTACTGCTGAGTATCATTCAGGGTATCATTCAGACAAGAAAAACAAAAAAATATTTTACTTTTCAACACGTTTACTGTTAAAAGGCAGCATTATCTGTATGCAAAAAGAGACGCAAGGAAAGTTAGCCTCTCTGTGCGCTTGAGAAAAACACAGCCGCCACAAAGAAGACCTTCTAACTAAACAACATTCCAAAGCAGATGTCAGTGCAGATAGCCGAGGACCATTTGTGGAGCTCACATCTTCTAAGACGACACAAAATAGAAAGCTTCCTTTTTTTTTTTCAAACAGCCTTATCACGTTGAGCTAAAAGTCACCAATATTCATTTTCTCCGATCCTTTTGCTTTGAATGGTGTTGTGCTGAGAGAGGTCGCAATGAAAGCGTTGTAAATGTCGTGTATAATGTCATGTAAAATATAATGCACTTATGACACGGGTGGCGGGCGGGGGAAGGATTTTTTGATAGATGACAATAAATTTGGTCAAAAAAATGACATTTTTTAATCAGAGATGCAAGTCAACTTTTCTAAATGATTTTTTTGCAATGATTCCTTATCTGCCTTCTATTTTTCTCTAGTACATCAGGTTTTCAAAACAATATAATATGTAATATAGTAATATATTTAGTAATATTCATGACTTGGGGGGTGGTAGATTTTTTTTCTTAAACATCAAACCTATGAATTTGAACGGATGAAAAATGTCACTTTACACATGGTTGAAAACAAAAGATTAAAATTTGAAAAACCTGATGTGCTGGACAAAAAAAAGAACATTTTGGATATCAGCATCAAAAATACATTTAGGGACACGTAAATCTGTCTCTGATTAAAATTTGCTGTTGACCATTGTAATCGCACAAAACAGCGCGTGTAAATCACACTCTGATGTTATGTATATAAAATATGAAAAGAAAAAAAAAGCCCTTTGGATTTTCTATTAAAAAAGAAAATGAAAAGAAAGAAAAGGGTCTATATAAAAATATATATTTTGTAATTTCAGCTTGTTGCATTATATAAAATTACAATATGTTAGACTTATTTAATGGCATAGAATAATCCAAGGGTGGGGGGTATTTATTATTTATAGTATTTATTTATTTCATGGAAATAAATTGTACTTTATGTTCATATCGTTGTCAAAACAATATCAAGAGTGCTTTTTTGTCAGTATGTCAATGGAGCTTTAGCTTAACTTCTCTTGTGTTCTTTCTATGTTGTGGTTCGATGTTCTCACCGAGCTCTGTCCCTGTTTGCTCAAATGTGACTCTGCTTTTTTGGAGCTTCAGCTTCACGGGAGGAAAAAAAAAAAAACATCGGTCAGTTCCGCTTTTACAAAAAGAGAGGGAGGGGGGGAAAAACTCATGCACTCGAACAAATGTTGATTATATATAATGCCGGTTAAACGTTTCTTGATCAAATGCTTTCATTCTCGAAGTTTCTTCAGAAGAATTCTCATCCATCTCAAGAAAAATATTTTCCTGTACATTTTGAATCCAACATTGGTCCTACTATGTTCCTAAGATGCCACGCCAGTTGTCTAAAGCGCAATTGTGTCATCTTTACATGGCTGCTCTTCATTGCTGTTTCCAACTCACATACTTAAATGCCAAACTGACATATTGCAACTGAGAGAAATAAATAACATATCATGTTTGTTTGTTTGGTGGGGTGGGTTCATCTCTCCATGATGTGTGTGTGTGTGTGTGTGTGTGTTTGTGTGAGACCTCGCACTGCAACTTGTCCATATGTGTATTCAGGCTGCAAACATATCATTATTCTTATATCCTGAATCTGAAAACCTACAATGGGCCAGATGACAGAAAAGAACAGTCAATATTCTACACGACTTGTAGTTTATTCATCATGTGTCAAATGTAAAGAAGTGAGGATTGCAATCGTGTGCATGTTGAATGTTTAGTTTCACTCGCAGGAAGTATGTGTTATAGGACCAAATCAATTTGTTTGTATCTTCACTGTATTTATTTTGTGATTCTTATTTATTTTAGGAGCACACACAAACATTTTCTAACGCAATGTATGTTGATAAAAAATATTCAAAATAAACGGTATTATAGGAGGTGTCACAAAGCAAAATGGATAAAATTCCTTCTCCTGCTTACATGAGTTATTTGGTATCTATGTGATTCTTGGGTTGTGTGTACAAAAGGGGGGCACAGCGTCTGCATTATATCCAAATGTACTTTTCATAAGGGAATTGCACATAGCTGTGAAATTTTACAATAAAATTGGTGCATTTATATTTGTGTGACTTGAAGTTATTCTGATTGACATATTGAAGAAATTGTGTTTGAAATAAAATAGTGCGTGTTGAAAAGAAGGAGGGAAGGACTTTTGGCTGGACAAAAATTCTGGGTTCAAGCGTGACATCAACAAGTCTTTCAAAGGTGAATTTTTCCTTGTCAAATCAATTCTATCCAGGCGAGCAAATTCAAACTAGTGTCCCGCTTTCCCCCCGTGCCCCTGCAGAACAGACACTGGTTGCTCAGCTTGGCCGGGTGGGAGCTGCAGGGGACGGCCAATGAAGCGGCCGAATGGCAGCGCGCTTTTATCGACTCAACTTCCTCAGCGGGCGCCCGAGTGCAGAGGCCTGTTATTATTAATGTATCCTGTGCATGAATCATTTCGCTCAGCTTTGTTCTCACGCTTTCATCACCATGTGTGTTTTGCCGCAGTATGCGTTGACTGAATTTCTGTTTAGGAGTCCTCTTAAAAAACAAACAAAAAAAAAAAAAAACATTTTGTTGCTTGCCCTAGCTTTACTTCAAAGGGACACTATTTTACATGTCCCAACAGTACCTTCTATGCAAATGCCCCGTACTGAATCTCCCGCCCAGGTCCATCAATACAAAACACGCTTCATTAGAGTTGCCATTTATGAACTGTTGAACCGCACCCGTGTTAAAATGTCACCCGTAAGATCATTTGACCTTCTTCGGACTGCTCCACGTGATGTGTTGGACCCAAGTCAACCTTTGCTCTGCATGTATTGAACTGTTAACAGCTCCTAGGTAATCCCTCTGTGGCATAGTAACACTGAGCCAGTCTAGGTTGCACTAGTTCCCCTTCCCTTAGCCAAAGACACGACATAAACACGGATTAATTACCGCGGCTTAACTGTCAAGACGCACCAATGGCTGCCCGCAGGCAGATGATGAATAGGATGCTTATTGCACTGGGACCACCACATAAACACATTGCAAGGCACGTTACATTAGCAGCCATCCCTGGAGGCTCACACAAACCTTAAGCACTACTCGCGTGGCCGTAATCCTCCAAACGTTAAGAATCAATGAGGAACATTACCTGTATTTATCCGCTTAGAATGCAGCATGAAGAAGCCAATTTTGTTTTGCTGTGAGCTTTTTCTATCTGCTGATACCGTTGACCTTGTTTCCACATGGCCAAATGCTGTGCTTGTTACCTGATGCTTTTCTCAAATCAATTATTTACCATCTGCTGTCTAAAAAGCAAAGGTACTTCCAGGTTCCGTTGGGAGACCCAGATGTTAAGAAACAGAGAAAATTGAAAACTCGAGGGAATTTAATTATTTTTTTCTCGAATTATGTCAACAATACAGTATATCACAGATGAATGATTTGCTAGCTGATTTGGACTGATTTCAAAAAGGCTTTCAGGTATTTATGCGTGTATGTCACAGGTGCAAGTCGCTTTGAACACAGTTGACTAACCAACAACAATTTTTCTAACCTATTTAATATGAGCAAGATGCATGAACAAGTGGGCATTTATTCATCGAAATATCATGTCCAAGTTTTTACAAGCGGTTTTATATAGGAGACACAATCTGACATTGCTGAAGTATAGACGTCGTTAAAAATCAGTAAAGACATTCAAATAAAATATAGCGGTCTTTATGGCTGCCAGCAGACCTGTCAGATGTCATTTATGTTTTGCTACTTTGGAAAAATTGTTAGCCATGAGGCAGGAAACTAGGGGAGGAAAAAAGTTAGTAACGACTCGTCAGGGAATCGCAGACCGTGCGATGTGAGAGAAGGACGTGTAGTATTGAAAATAAGCAAATAAAATTCTAAAAAAGGATTTGAATCTATCAGATTGTTTGTTTTATTGAGAAATTTAAGGATGCAGATAAAAGTCATTAATGTTAATATGCCAGGCTTGAAAACTAGCACCATTCCTTCGTTGCATCTAACATTTAAAAAAAATGTAAAAGCCATCGGTTATGAATTATGGAAGCTTTGATTGTCTGCCATTTTGGTTATTTAGACAGCGCTATGAGGCATCATGGGTGTGGTAAGTGCTACATTTATGGCCATGGTTGTGTTTGATGGACATAAACTTTAATCTGAGCCACTCGCCTCATTGCTTCCAGCACAATGGAAACACTCATCAATCCCATAGCTGCGACTCGACGTTCCTCAGGAGATATTTCAACGCTGAGCTGCAGCTTATTTTAAAAAGCCAGCCGTGTAACTAATAAACGGCAAATGATGAAATAAGTAATAAAACATCTGAATGCGTAAAGGTAGTGGAACTATTTGTTTGAAGCGTAATGCATCACATGAGAAGTGATCCTTTTGGGTATTGATTATTTTGTCTCACCCCTGGTGTATCCATCTCTGTGTTAACACTCGAGGGGTGTCCGTGTAGGGGCTGCTTTTAGATCACACTTCAGCACATTTCCCTTGACACTTGCTCCCTCTCTCTCCGTCTGTCTGTCTGTCTTTTCACATGAGCGCCTCTCCCCGAGGTGACTCCAGCAGCATCAGACATGTCTCGTTGGAAAAGTGGAATCTCGCTTCCCACCGGGGGCCGAAGGGCCAACGCTTGCGTGAGTTGTTGCCTTGGCTGTCCGGCAACCCTCAGGTCGTAATGACTCACCCAAACACACAGCTGAATAAATCGCAGAGACAGACTATATAGCGCATTTATCGTAGAGGGAAAAGGCAAACAACTGCGTGCTTTTACGGCTGCGCTGATTCGGAAGACTCAAGACTCTCATCGACGCAACTATGGACTTTGGGTGGAGCAACTTGCTGTCAAATCTAGATACGCACATGTTTTTTGTTGATGTCTGTGCAGAATTTGTGATTGAGTGCAGTGGCCCAAGGTCAGTCGAGACTGTATTGCAATAATTTTGGTTTCTGGGATTTCAAAAATGTTGGTCTCGGTTGCTTTTTATTTTCTGCTTATCAAAGGTGGCATTCAAAGATGCCTTTTTAGTAACGTCATGAAATATAGTGGCATGATTATAGACTGAATAATCTGGTACAATCTTGACTAACCCAATATATTTCAAATTTATCTATTGTTTGTGGTCACGTTGCATTGGATAGATTCCTCAGAGGACTTCATTAATGACGCCATTTTGCCCCGCAAGGTAACTTGGAGTAAGGTTCCTTCTCAGTTGTGTGATCTTAAAACAACTCCTAAGGCAAAAAGTTCAAGATGCAGCCCGCTCGCGTTTCCCAGCACCCTGGTTGAGTGCATCGAAGCAGCAGCTCTGCTCCCAGCATCTCTAATGAGCTTCATGGTTGGTTGAGCCTCCCTTTTTCTCCAGCAATGCTTTGTACCTTTCCCAAGGAGACTGAACAATGAAACTGGCTCAAAATAAGGAAACTGCACCAAAAAAATGTTAAGTCATGAGGGCGCAGTCAAGGTTATGATTGAAAAACTGTTGACAAATCGTCTCGATGAAATCCAATAAATACAAATTCTAACTGGAAGTCTCATGATAAATTACTGGTATTGACAAAAGGTCAGTGACTTGATTTTTTTTATTTTTAATATATCAAATGTGCTCTGAAAATACATCCGTAAGAGTCCTGGGGTTTTGGCTGGCCTTTGAGAGAACACCCTGGGTCGTGGCATTGATTGATGAAATCTCTCTGAATGCTAATGTGACTTTAATCAGATTTGTCTCCATTCGTTGATTTCTCTCGCTCTCGCCATAAAATAATGTCAAAGAGCACCACCTTCACCTCAACCACTCAAACATTGAGGCCCGTTAAAATGTGAAGATATCTAAATAAAAACATTTTCCTTATCAAGAGGGAAAAAAACTAATTTACAATACCCAATGTCGATTCTGTGGAATTGATTAATGATTGATGTTCACCTTCAAGACAATTAACCAACACCCGACTGCACCAAATCGAATAAACTCTAAGCAATCAATTGATCAATTTCAATATTGTCAGCCATGAATTTGTATGCAATCTAAAACGGCTTGCGTAAACTGATGGGGAAAAAAAAAAAAGCTTAACCACTTTAAGCCGGACATACTGTCCTTTCATAATCGAGGTGATTAGTGAACAATGGCGGAATGAAAGAGAAAAAAAAAAATAGGGGGGCGGGCTGAGACAACTAAGCCAAAAATAAGTTTGATGAAAATGGAATGAGCCAGCTGTTAAAGCATGTTTTGTCATGCACAAAGCGAAAAAGCATTAGACTTCAGCTCCTATTTTCACTGCTTGAAACAACCCAAATGAATATTACAGCTAACATTATGTAAGGGGATGGCATAATCCCGTTGATAGACGGACGGGAGGATGTTGACTGAGCGTGCTTTCTTGCTTTTCATGCCAATTCCTAATTTTGCATGCATTGGTGTATCAGTCGCTGCACAATTCGCTTGCCTTTCATCCCGTTGGCTTTTCTCTCCTCCCTGGGGGGGATGTTTGTGTTTGAACCCTCAGGTATAGCCTGACACATTTGAATGTTCTGCAGAATAATGTATTCTCTTTATGCGCCTAACCTCTCTTAGGGAGTCTTACCCGAATTAGATGTGACTTTTCATTCCACTGAATCGCAACATTTGAACTCGTCGAAAAAGGTTTCAAGGTCACAAAGTAGGGATACAAATTTATTGAATGAATCCTCACATCTTGATGGAAACATATCTCATATAAGGGAACACTGAAACCTTAAAAGCTCCATTAGATGCTGACAGGTATGCCGCTGTTGACTTCACAGCTCCGTCCTAAGAGAAACAACCCACTTGACGCCATAACTTTTCAAGTTTGCACAGCAAAATAAGTGTATGAACCTTGTTAACTAGCGTTAACACAAAGTCGCACACCACCTGCCATAGCCTCAAGCTAAAACCAAAGAGCGAGTTCTGCTGTTCACTGAGCTGTCAGGCGCTTTCCTCCATCCAGAAGATGTGTGTGTGCTCAGCTGCCGTGGGTTTGCTTTGTAATTTGCGGCGAGAAAGTCAAACCCAAAGGAAAAAGAACTTGACGTTGATCGAACGGCGATTGTGTCGAGCCAAAAGTCACACAACAAGGTCTCTCTTTGTACATGATGTGTTCGCCTGGTTTTATCCGTCCATCTGACACCGAAGCCTTCTTCACCTCATCAACTGCACTGTCGTATCCAACTCGTGTTTTCCCCATGAGCCATTTTCTCTCCTTCATCCTTTTCACTCTTGTCCAAGTGGAGAAAAGGATCCAATAAATTGTAGGTTAACCAAAAGCAACTCAATCGATATCATGCTGGACACTGCTTCTAAGCTACATCAAGGTATGGCTGGTGATGATGTAGATGTACATTGGATGAAAGGTCAAAGAGCTCCACAAAAACAAATAGAACTAAACAGACGTTAAATTGCATGTTATGTTGCATCTCGTCTTGCCACTGGAGCCGCTCAAGACATTTTGTTCCCTTGACACATGGCATCACTTAGAGAAGCTACGTGTTAGTTTGTGTTGCACGCTTCCCCAAAGCCATTTCGCTAAGCGGACAAGCTGCGGAAGGCTTTTCGATGTAACACACCATGAATGCTCATTGATTTTATTTCTTGTCAAAACCTCAAACTGAATTATTGACAAGACCAAAGAGAGACTTCAGAGATATCTACGCTGGCCTTCAGACTCACCCCTTTCAAGTTGAAACTAGTTTAGATGGTAAGAATACGCAAGGATACTGTATGAGTAATGGTTGACAGTGTTCAGAGGAATATTTAAGAACTCCCTCAAGGTATGAGAATGTCTTGGATAGGAAGGATTTTTTTTTTCAGTTCCTAGATGGGAGGTAGGGAACATTCACTTTTCAAAAAGTCCAAGGGCCATTTGAAATCTGTGAGGAAATGCAATATGACAACTGAATAAATGTTTACTATTTTTGTTACACACATTATTGGCGAATCACTTACGCATGGATTTTTTTTTTTTACTGATAATAATGACACAAAGAACAGCATTCTAATTTTCACTCAAATTATGACTGAGCAATTGTAATTTATGCTGTTGAAAAAAAATCAAATCATAAAGGTTAAATGACAGCAGGGGGTTGTGGCGTCTTTCCAGAAGAGAAGTGATTACCTCGTGTCTTTTTCGTAGCTTAAAATGCCGTAGGGAACAAATCCCAATTAAAAGATCCTTTATTCGAGAGGGGAACAACTCAAACTATCCTGCATCGCTATTGATCTTTTGCTGCAAAGGATTGGCAAGGGTGACTTCTTATCTTGGCGAGCCAGACGCTTCTTGTTTACAAAACAACAACAATAACAAAAAGCAACATCTACTACGAAAAACTTCTATAATGACTGAACTGCTGCCAGGCATGCACATATATTTTCACTCTCTTTAGGCCAAAAGCTTTCTTTAACTAATTGGATTGAACTATTAAAGTGGCTATGAATTCTCCCAAACATTATCCCTATTGTTTAATTAGATCATACCCAAAGTGCATCATGCTAGCTGCAGTATAAATATTCTTCTTTAAAGGGCCAATTAGAATAGCGTCAACAGCAGCACACCAAAACCTCACCATTTCCCGCAAAGCTATTCTTACGTAAGCTCAAGAATGAGCTACTTGGCAAAAAAACAACGGCTGTACAGAGATGGTGCTGCTGCTATTTTGGAAACCTGTGAAAAGTTTCCCAAAGCTCTTCACTTGCAGATTGTCAGTCGGAGACTTGTCTTTTATTTGTCAACGTCTTCAGAGTTTGACGGATGGAAGCACCGAGCGATGCATCACTCGGCTTTAGTTCTCTGCAACTGCAGTGAAA
Organism: Syngnathus floridae; assembly: GCF_059516105.1. Taxonomy (NCBI): domain Eukaryota; kingdom Metazoa; phylum Chordata; class Actinopteri; order Syngnathiformes; family Syngnathidae; genus Syngnathus; species Syngnathus floridae. The sequence goes on along the minus strand of NC_142427.1, from coordinate 11,270,111 downwards.
GGTTCAAACGGCGGATCGACAAAGGAGCCTGATAGCACGACCTATCGTGGACATCTCTGTGACTGGTGTCAGGGGACATGAGGCTGTGACAGCGCTGCCGCCAATTACAGAGGCCCTAAGCAGGTAACGAATAGGGCCATGCTCCTCAATGCTAATGAAGGCTTTAATTATTTCGGACAGAGTGTCGACTTTGACACCTTTGGAATTCCAAGGGGATCGAATGTAGGCTTTTATGCCAAGCCCTTGAGAAGTACAACATTTACAGACAGAGAAGGATTGAGACAAGAATTGGATGAAGTCCAACGATTTTCCCTGAGGCTGCAATTCAATAATCCGTTTTGGTGAATATCATTGTTTTGTCTAATGGTTTCAACATAATACATTTGTCTACCACCATGTCTTCCCATTTGATTTGATTATTTTGGTTCTTCGATTTTTCCCTGACATTTTGTGTCAGGTATCTGTCTGAATCGTTTCTGTAGCGCAATGTCACCTCTTAGTGAGTGTTGGGATGATGCCCGCAACTTTTGAGCCATGAAGGAACAGATAAGCAACGCCGGGTTTATTTGAAGGTAGGCCAGAGAGGAAGTGAGGCGGTGACTTGTGAGATATAATGATTGATTGAAAGTGGGAACAATGATTCCAAGTTTTAATCCTCCAAAGAACTTAGTTCCTACTTTCAAAAGATGAATTCTTCCAGGTTGCTAAATAAGATATGATTCCATATTTGCAAAAAAGGTTGGACTTTAGTATTGGAGGCAAAGCATTCAAAGTATGAACTGCATCTCCAACTGCAAGTCACTCACAATTCTTTCTCCCTGCTCATTGGAATTCAGCTCAAGGTCTAAAACATCACCACGACTCTCCATGGATTCAATTGCTTTTGGGTGTTTAAAATAAGATGATTGTTTTAATAGCTCACTGTGATGGAATGCTCATGATTTAAGCCCATCATCGCTTGTCCATTTCAATAACAAATTGCCCCGCTTGTAATATCTGCTGAAAGCGTAAAGCTCATAGGGGAAAACCACGAGGAGCCGCCTGCTGTGTAATCCTGCCAGAGAAGGCAATTTATCAGGTGATATTGCCTTTGTGTATGGCGGGGGTCCCTAAGCCCCTCTCCAGCAAAGCACTATTGGGGTTGAACCAGCCGCAGAGTGCGGGGGAGGTCTTCTCCCTGATCTGTGGTCCAGCACAATCAATCTTCGCAGAGATCCCATAGCTTGGATGAGCACAGCAACATGGAGAGTCTAATGAAGGTCTCTCGGAGCAAAGCAACATGTTTATCTCCGTCACTGCGTGTCAGTTTAATGATTGTTTAGCGGATTGAGAACTTGGTACCTCTTCACCTCCTTGACACATCTGGGAATAGTCGTTTACTACTTCTTTTGATTTTCTGCTCTACGCTGTGTGAATGCCTGCTTTGACCACATTAGGTCATTTCGATTTTGATACTTAGCATGATGCTCACATGTCTAAAAGTCTCCATTAATACGCCTCAATGAATAGTAATGAGATAATTGAGCTTTGTGTGTCATGGTGACGTTAAAATAAACGTTTTGGTATGTTTATTCCCTCATAAAATAAGAGCATAAAAGATAAAGAGGCATGCTGCTTGTGATGTGGAAATATCTGCACGGTAGCAGTTTGTTGATTGCCTTTTTAGTAATTGGCGCAGAGTGATGCTGATGATGCCGCAAATACAGGCGTCGTTAGAAGCGTCTCGTATCTCGATTGCAAAGTGTCGGGACAGAATGTACTTCCATTAAATGACTGCACCTAAGTCTCTCAGGTTCACCCGTTTTGTTTTGGCCAAGTTCACTTCATTATTGAAAGTGCTTTACCCTGATGAGATGTTTTTTGGGGGTGTTATGACTTGTAGACTGTTAAGCTCCAGGTGAGATAGACAAGGAATGCGACGGAAAAAGACAGTTTCCCAAGTTTTGAGGTTTTATCTGAACTCTACCATAGATTCAATTGAAAGTGTGTCTCTTTTTTTCTCTGCCTCGTCATCCTCACTTCCAAGAGCCATATGACACGTACGCCGAGGTGAAATGTGAATATTTTTAAAACCTTCAACTCATTCCTTCTAGTGCCCAAAGGTGTTCTATCACAATGACACATGGAAATAAGGTCATGTATTCTCTGCGGGACAATCCTTATCCAAAGTTCTATGACTTCTCCTTGGAAGTCCCAAAGACTATCATGAACGTGATGGGTGGACCAATTGGGGCCACTGCACCATGACAAAAGGAATATTGAGCTCAAAGAAAAATGGAGTGATCTTAGATTGGGAACCGTGCATCCAGTTTCACATGAATGGATAATCGCTGAAGTCGAGCCTTTGTCAGAATCCTCTAGAACATGTGTAAAACTTCAAGTCCAACAAAGTGGCGGGGCTTTTAATCTTTGAAAATGCCACACGGCACATCTATCAAACAATTTACATAAGTCGTGCGTGAACTTAACCCTGCTGTATCTTCAAGATCTGAAATATTCATGGCGAATCCATTTAGAAACAGAACGGTCCGATTCCTGCGTCTGGCCGGGCCGTGTTAGGTCTCATGTTTGCTGCAGCGGCTTTAAGTCGCTGTGGCATCAGCCCCCGGGACTATGCCAAACACGGTCTAGCTCAAAGGCCACAAACAGGTGAGGAGACTGCATTTGACTCTGGCCACGGGCTCCAGTCCGCCAACCGCCGTGTACGCGAGCACCGCAAGCATGTTGATGTCGTACATAAATATTCTCAACGTGCACATGCAATCGCCTGAAATGAATCATGGCCCAGCGTGAAAAGGACAAATAGTCCTTCAGGTGTGTGTCCGCCACGGTCATAAATGCAAAAGTGTCTCCAGCTTCACTTTAAATCTCAGCAAATCAGTTCAACCACATTTCAACAGAGGTAACCACTGTAATTTTCTGGAGTGCCCAAACAGACATGACTACAATTTGCTGACTTCTTTTGAGTTAATGGAGTCACCAAAAGAGCAGCATGATACATCGTTGCTTCATTGACAAAACAAGTACAAACCGCCCTTACTGAGTCTTTGTTGCAGGCAGCAAGTGAATCCCGCGATTAAAATGCAATCAATTAACCAATTAAGAGTTTATCTAAGCTTCAGCAGCCTGACAAAAGTCACACACCTACAAACACATGACACACATACACACGTTGCTGCTAAGTCTAGAAGTGCTGATGCAACATACTTGCCTGGATCCAATCAATGCATCTTCGAACTAATGGAAATGGGCTCCTGATAGCAATCTACCGGGCTCCTCACTTGAGCAATTTATACTTTAACATGCTATTACATGCTTCCTCCTGTGATAGCAGCACTTTACCATTCATTATAGATTCCCGTAGTAATTCCTCCCCTCCAATGACCTCGTCCTTCACAGAATAAGTCAACTTTAAAAGCTCAAGCTAACATTTTTGGGCCGACAGTTCTTACGATTTCAATTTAACATAGCAAATGTCTCCATCGATTACCAGGACAGTCAAAATAGGCAATTAAAGTAAACCAAGTTCATTTTGACACAAAAAAAAAAACATGCTCCACTGACCTTATGATGAAGCTCACTGTCGATAGTTGATGAAGAAGAGATTTTCAAAGTGTGAGGGGAGCCTCGGAACCTAGCACAAGCAGGAGAGAAAATATAGAAAAAAATTAGTCTGAGCCGGACAAAACCAATTGATTTTATGTTCCAATGGTAAGAAAGAAAACAGGAATCTGGGGGAAAAACTCCAATAGACCCACGCAAATCAATTTGGTGTTAAGAAGTAGGGGGGCTGAGTGTCTTTTTTTAAGCCATACTTTATATACACAGTCAACTCTCGATCTTTTGTGAACTGTCATGCTGCCACCGCTCTCATCACAAACTGCTTCGACGGCATTTTGGAAAAAAAAAATCAACTGTATAGTTACAAAGCACCAGACATGTGAGAAAAGACACCGCAAAGGCCTGCATTTGAAGATAGTGTACATGACGAACGCAACAGCCTTTCAAATCCTCTGCTGGTTTGTATGCAAAACATTCAAGTCTAACATTTTCCAAGGAGCAAAATAAACGCTGGGGAGCTGTGAGGCCGATTCGCCTCTAAAGACAAAAAGTGGACCGGGGAAGAGCGATGGGAGGAGAGGAAGCCGACAGCCTGGAAATAAATGACTCGACTTCAAAACACCTCACATCTCGCGTCTCCCCGCAGACTCTCCACCAACAAAACAAGCAAGCAGTGGAACAAAAACACTGTCGACGCTGTTCATTAACAGCTCGCCGATGCTTTTACGGCCCCCTCCTCTTCAAAGCGGTGGCGAGGAGAGAGAAAATAAGCCTTTTATCAGGGGAGGGGGATGACATCCATTAGTTACAATTTGGGGTAACAAGCTAGCCGGTGTTGCAAATCCTTCTACCAAGACAGACCTTACAGTATAATGAAATGCTGACTCAAGACAGGAGGGCCAATTAGTGCAACGCTCAAGTCACCAACAAGCCCACCAAAATGGCAACTATTTCAAATCAATGCAACTTTGAAGTAAGCAGAGAATAACGAGAATGTTGGGAGGGTGTAGAGTATTTATTCAACTGTGGGGGTGAGCTTGTTATTTGTTCATTTGCAGGAAAATATTATTGGTTGTCCAAATGGGTTCAGCTTTTTCACGTTTGAAGGGTCTTATTACAATTACAGTCCCAAGCTTTTGTTTCCTGATGGGAAAAGGGAGAAAAGAAAACATCTACTGCCAATATTTGGGAAAATGTGACAGGTAAGGTGTGCTGCAAGACATCCCTACTGATGATACATGTTGCAGGTGGGGGAGCCTTTTCCAGATGGTTAGAGACACAGGTGGCCAAAAAATTAGGGACGGGCCGAGCCGCACGGGCGCACTTGGGAAGAACGACAGCAACATCGTCTTCGCCTCTCTTCACTTCATCGGCACAAGGTGACCTCGGAAAAATTGACAGCATCGAGCAGATGCTGGCGAGCGGGGAATTTGCTGGGTGCAGTTGTCAAGGTTACGATAATGTTAACAAGTGAGGCTATTAAAAGGAATGCAGGGAGTTGAAGACATTTTGTGCTTTTAGCTCCATTTATTTCATGTGTATATATATTTTTTTTTGTGCAACCATTCTGCATCTATTGTTGACATGTGAACGGATTAAATGATCTTAAAGCAAGGTCACTTAAAAAAATAACTTTCAAGCATTTGAGTCATTTCCACTTGGGTTTCAAAAGGATTGATGCATGCAGTAAATCTTGAGCAAATTGTTCTGATTTCCTCTTGAGCCTTTTTTGGCTTTCTCCTAATTCAGTGCTTACGATGTGAGTAAATATTTCTTTCAAATTCTGCTGTGCTCACCAACCTGAAGGTTATTTTAAGTGTTGCTACTTTTTTTTTTTTAAATCTTGTTAGCTGTGTGAGACTTTTAAGATACCATCATCTCCTAATCGTCCTTTTAAGAAGCTTATCTGGAGCTTAAAATCTGATCTTGTGTCATTCCATTTTTGATGGGTAAATAATTACAACCACTTATCATCATCAAAGAAGTAACTTGCACGCAAATCATCACATCGACCGATGTGTTATTCCTGCTTTTCGGCAAATTAAAATATTTCAGGTGCATAGATATTTTTGATATATTTTCTGGTATTGACAGACAGGCAGCGGTGATGTGGTTTTGGCTAATTGGCTGTTTTGCAAAAAAAAAATGAGGATGAAAGATGGCATTCACTGAAAAGAAAAGAGATCTTGCCGTATTGTTTCCAAAATAGAGCCTTAAGCTGCATGTTTGCTGCGTAGACAACATAGATTCCCTGTCAGGGATCATCCCGGCTCACATCTATACTGCTTACCGTGTATTTGTTTGCACGGGATGGATAACGCTCGCCTCTAATAGCCAAACTCTCCCGCAACAAACAGCAAATCACTTTTAAAATCACATTTTTGCAACCAGTGCCTATTTACTCTAGTGGCTATATATGACGATTCTAATAGGTGGTATTTGTTTGAATGATTTGATATGAAGGCTTGTATCTTTTCCGTGGATTTTGAAGGATAATCCGGCATTGAACTCGTGGATGCATTCTGAACCCGAGAAGGCTGTCAAGTTGTCAGGTAACGGCAATGGAAATAAGTTGATGCGATGTGCGAGCGAGGGAAAATCACAGCAAACCGCTGAATAAATTGCCGAGTTCCACTTTTAGAGCATTTACATGTTGAAGTGTTTACGTTTGGCCACACAGTCAGTCAGTTTGTCATCTGAAAAGAACTTGGGGAAGACTTTTGGGAGGCGAATTTCAAGCAGAGAAAAAAATTAATAAATACATTTACATTTTAAGATCTACTCTCATCTATTTTCAAAAATGCCAATACTTAAAGGTCAGATGCTCACTCCCGGAAAGTACAGCTGTCTGATTGCACATTTTCAAAAATTATATATATGGTGGTGAGGCCTTTCTAGGACATTTTATTCAAAGTTGCAGATGCACACTTATAAAAAGAGGTTTGCATATTTGTTCCAGCCCTTAAAGGTAAATAATTAACGAAAAGGACAGTGTGTGAATGAAGGCTTAAGAAATAGCGGAACACTCTAAAAGCAGCACTTATCTTCTATTTCATTACGAGATCAAAAATTCAGAAAGTCAAGCTTCGAAGGTAGTACTTGTACTGTAAAATAGCACCTGTGAGCAAAAAGGCTTCACGTAGTATACACATTACCTGTAATTGTTGATATGTCATTTATTTTTGCAGATGCACTTTATCAAGAAAATACGCAGCCAACACTCAAACCTTTGTCATTCTTTGTTATAAGTAATTTAATAGTCTGCCATTCTCAAGAACTTTGCCTTGTTCAAAAGCTTTTGTTCCTGCTCAGACATTTCAAAATCAATGCTAAGTAATATAAGTTGGACTGCTATAGATTTGTATTGTGATGTGGCATTCATTTAAAGCCTTTTTTCCCCCCTTGCACTTCAAATTTACATATTGGCTGTCTTCCTATTGACGTTTCATTCGGTAAGGGGGAAAAAAAAAAAAACTCCTCACAATCAGACAATAATGAATAGAGCAATTTGGCCATGATGATTAAGTGCTGTGTTCCATTCCCTTTGTGCGTGATTCATCTGACAATTGTGTTCCATTTACGAGAGAGAGACGGGATGTATAATTATGGCAGGATTCACATAAGGAGAGGGGGAGGCGTGTCTATAATGATGACAAGACAGGGGAGCTTTGACAGGAGTTCATTATTTACTGGTTTCTCCAAAACAAACTGATAAATTAAAAGTTGTCTGCTATTAAATCCCAATTTTGGTTTATACTGATACTTTCTATGATTGCAAGATGGTACGGACTGCCGACCATTGTGTAACTTCCAGTGCGCCCACAGAATGACGTGCTCCTCGGTGATACTTGAAGATATCCACAGATGCTTTATTGAAAACGTGATCAAAGATGAAAGAGAACAGGAGAGATGAAAAGAAAGGTTTTTGCATGGGATAAGTGGGGCTTGTTGCCATGCCACCCAGTGAAATATAATATCGATTCAGCCGTACTAGGCACGGTTCATTACGTCGATCAAAAGCAATGAAAATATCATTAAGTGCCATCATTGTCACTTTTGGATTGAAGAGCTTGTCAAGGTTGTTCGCTACGACCCGCAAGTAAGGATTGACGGATGTTTATTTATGGTGTGCCTGCTCGGTCCGATTAGGCCGGGAGGATGAATAATGGGAAGTACGGCCGCGGAATGACCGATAGACCAAATATCTGGCCGTCAAATTTAACTCTGTTCCATATTTGCTGCAAAAGGTGAAACAAAAATCTTTGAGGAGTGATTAGAATGCAGCATCCAGATGAAGTTGGTCATTCATCAAACCCCTGGCGGGGACTCATCAAACTAATCGTTTATAAAACTGCCTCTCGTCAGCGTCTTGGCGATACACGTTAAAAGGCGACATTTTATTGAAAACCTTTCAAAGTGACACTGAGTAAAAACGTCAGAATCCGTCGGCCAGGCAGAGCATTGATAAGACGCCTCACAAAAACCACCCATTCCACGGGATAATGACTTTGACGGCGAGCCAAGTCATTGAGGAGCTTTTATTTTCATTTTGCTGGCTGAATGATTTTTTGAAATGAGACAGAGAAGTAGTAAGTCACCCCGCTTTCATTTTAACCAGTCAATTCCATTTGTCTCCATAGACTTTGGTTGTGCCGCGATAAGCACGAACATTGTGTTTGGGGTGTAGATGAAACAAGGCAGAATGGGCAAATTAACGAAAAATAAATGGACAGAATGACCAAATGAAGTTGATGATGAACTACGCTAATTACGAGGTGTTCCAAATTCAAATTCTGTGCGTGCTCTTGTCGCATTATGAATGGAGCTCAACTTTGTAGGCGCATTAACATTCACTAGCAGTCTTCAACTTTGTTGGCTCTCCAGGCTCATGTCCAGATGAGACACTGTGATGCTTCCCATGCGTACTGATTATTAATACTACATTTTCCTCAATGCTTTCATAAGTTATTTTTTTCTTGTTCTTTAAAGTTCAATGCAATCACCCATCTTTCACTTTAACTCCGGTGGGCATAGAAATGTATTAAAAATGCATCTGGAATGATCATTCTTATCGCCTCGATGGGGAATTTGCATATATATTAGATTATCGTTGGATTATCAACACGGCATGCATAATATATGAGTAAAGAGAGGGCTGTAAATTGCGTGACAGTAGGCAACAGACTGGTGAAATTAAGAGGACAGTTAAAAATATATGATACAGTATAGACCCATTCTGAAGGTACAATAATTCTATTTGCCATCCAGTTCATAAGAAAACCAATATAAACTATAAATGTGTGTTTGGGGTCTTTCCTTGGTGCTTCACAAATGAGAACTGAAGGGGATGGCAAGTTTAGAGGGGAAATAAAAAAAAATCTCCAGAGGCTGTGAGCGAAAAAGATAAAGACAGCATTAAAACATCAAAACCTGATGTTCCAGGACCTCCTAATCCTCCAAGATTATGACTCAGTGTTAATTCACAAGGTCACCCCAAGTTGAACTGTGAATTAGCTGAGAAGTCAGCTCCTTTATTTGAACCTGGCGCTGACGTGTACAAACTGAAGCAGCCTGAAATGTTCTCAAAGTTCTTCTGCAAAGAAACTCGACAAAATATTCCAAACGCTGGCGGAGCTAGAAGGGGAGCCGCGGGGGCACCGGAACCCCCCAGGTGCCAGGCCAGATAATTGACTTTTAGGGTTTTTTTTTTAAACGTAGTACTAGAACAAATGAAATCTCTTTTGGCATTTATGTAGGTCATTTGTTTGAACTGAACAAGGGGAAGTGGACGAGAAAAAAAATGAGTCCACATCCCAAAGACTGCAATATGTAGTACCCAGAAGCGAGAGCCTTTTGCCATCTATTTCTATTTTCTCCTCCTCTACAAGCTAGCTTCATTGAGACAGTGTGACAGCGCGTCAGCAAGCATCAAATCCTCCCTGCGCTCGTGTGCAGTGTCCACAACACAGACGGATCCCCTCGCCCGCAATCTGTCAGCCGTGACGGAAGGACATCAAACAGCACAGCCAGCGGACGCCACGTTTGCCCCTCGCCTGGTCCGCACGCACTGCTGGCGCTTTCACCTTTCGTCAGCATTGGCTCCCTTGTCTTTGTATTGGTGCACATGTGCTGCTGTGACACCCGTGCTCTGGTGTCTGTTACATGCAGGCTAAGAGCGCATACGTGACAGGCGCCATTGTGCGCTATTGTATGAAAAGCCTCAAATGTCAGAAGGACTGCGGCTCTCTGGCAATGAGTCAAGGACCCACTGGGGATGAAACATCATACGCCATGTTATCGCTTTCAAAACCTGCATGAATAGATGAGGCTCACGTTGATTTTGATAGCAGTGGAGTAAAAAACGCCCTTTGTGGGATATAATGTGTCATGCTTATTAATTGTATCATGGTCAAGATGCAGCTCTTGTACGTTTGTGTACAGTCATTGTACTTTCTCGTATGGTGTCCTAGGTCATTTATATCTCCTCTTCAATTATGGGGAGTATTAGGTATCCATTAGGGGCTGAGGCGGTATTAGATTGAGGCTTTTACATACTCTCTCGCTGTCCAACAAAAAGCATGTATTATCGTTAATTTTGTTGTGCGTTTTGCTACTGCTGTTGCATGCAAGGATTGTTTCAATCCGTCTTCCTCAGCAGACGTATTTAGACTGTAGTTTGTGCAGGACAAAAAGGATCAAAATTAGCTATGTCACCATTGAATATTTTTTAGAATTGATTTTTCTTTCGATCATTCCATTGAATAATCGGATCCCTGTTCGATTAAAGCAGATGTCTCATTTTGATTCAACACAAAACACTTTCATAAAGGACTAGACAGTTTTTTGGCTTAAAAACAATAGCTCTAAACTTGATTATTGAAATACGAGGTGATTCATTTGTTAATTTTGACCCCATCAAAATACTTCAACATCTAAAACGCTATAGGTAAGTCATCCTGTGTCTGCTAAATGTGTAAGTTTCCGCTCGAAGGCATGATGGACAAAGTGCGCTGGTAATTAGTCCATTAAAAGCTCAAGTTGCCGCGCTCTAAATGATGGACTCGTCCCATCGTTTATCAAAGTGTCCAGCTGCCGCACGAGCATATTTTAACCCCATTCGCCTTTGCTTGGTGAACCTCCTCAAATGGAGCCAATTAGAAATGAATATGCTCTTGATGTACAATGACCTCACGCTATTTGTTTCATTTTGACACAGAGGGTTGTAAATGCCTCATCACCTTAAACTAAACGCGGTAAATCTACTTTAGGATGACTTTAAATATATTCTGATGGAACGTGCTGTTTCCAATGGAAACTGTGAATGCTTGTTTGTATTGTTTCAATTAAATACCTCGCTCAAAAACTAGCTGGCTTTCGTGAATTCTAAAATCACAAATGTTACATTTGCTTGGTCATCAGAATGACGAACAACATTGTGTTCGGATTACCGTTTTATAGCACCTAAAGGCCGTGTGAGTTTATGTAATGTGCTCAATCGAAAACAATGTTATTGGCCACAATGTCAGCCTGAGCAGGCTGAAGCTTTTCCATCATGCTCCGGCTGACCCGCTGTCACATGAAGAGGTATCTATCCAAGCATAAGGGCCTTGTTATTTTCCCGGCAGGCACCTCATTAGAGTCCCTGTGACCTTTTCGCAATTGAACAGACCATCACTCGCCTGAGCTTTGAATACAGATAACCAATCGACTGCCGTTTTTGTTTTTTGTATTTTTTCTGCCACTAAATGGCAGCTTGTTTGTTTTTTTATTCTATACTGCCAAACCTTAAGCCTAATATATGAAATGCCTGAACGATCTAACGAGTAAAATGATTTTCATTTCAAGAAATCCATCACTCATGATGTCATTCTTTAGAAACCACCTTTGTATTGTTGTAACAACAAAATTGTTCTACTGCCAAACAAGAATGGCCGAATTATCTCATGCTCTGCTCATCATGTCCTGTGCTTGTCCTTGGTAGCTATTTAGCATCTCATTAGCAAAAAAAAAATGCAGTCTCTTCAAAAGAGCAATAGCACCAATGCAGATGACCTTCACCCAAAACAAATTTGCCCACGGCTATGGCTGATTTTATCCATATTTGTTTTTCTCCGCTCCATCCACTCAACTTAAATTATTTGGTTACTCAAAGTTTGCTACCATCCATGGTCCATCACCTTCACAGTTTGCGGAAAGTCCTTTTTTCCCCACAATTCAAATACACAAACAGCAATGGTTATTGACCAACCAAGTAGGCCATGACATTCTGCTGAGCGTTCAGAGTGATGCTCTTTCCATATTTTGTCAACACAGTAAAGGTGAACATTTTGGAGCCGGGCCCACCTAAGCACCGCTCAGGGTGGAGACAGGTCCATTTATCCAATGGTTTATTTTCAATTTCATGCTTTTCTGCTTCCATCAGAGAGCGTCAGCGAGTGACACGTCTCCGGCACTAACTACCGCAGAGTCGACGGGATTCGTCGACTAAATCCCAAGTGCCATTCACACGTCATAAACACATTCAGCATCTTGAAAAGTGACAAGGTGAAAGTCTAGGTAAAGAAAACACATCGTAATGATGTGGTATTCTTTAAAAGTCTCGAGATTATTTTTGGATGAGTTGCTAGTGTAAGGCGCTCATTTAAATGCAAACAAGCTGATTCATTGCTTTCTTTTGGCTGATATATGCACAGTTTGGGGAGCACAACTAAGTTATTCGCCTCCCCTCGGGACATAAACAGACTTCAAAAGGAAACCCTGATCAGCTCGACCACTTCCATGAGAATTCAAAGGAAACAAGGCAAAAAATGCAAAAGACAGCAAAGAAACAATACATTAAGGCTTAAAATATCTTCTATGCTGCAAAAAAAAAAAAAAAAGCACTTGGAATGACCCCTGGAATCACCTCTCAGTGGATTTGAAAGAGTCTTGTTTGGACAATAAAAGCCAATATGGAAGCACACAATTAAGAGTTAAGCACCATAATTATGTTTTCTGTCCGTGGCCTGACTTCGCACTGCACGGTGCTCAGAGCTACTCGCACTTTGGAGGCTCGGGATGGAAATTGGCCTTGACCCCAGGCCAAACATTATGATTATTAGCCCGACAAATTTTATGAGGAAGGCAACTCCACCCCCTCTTCTAATTCAACCTCAATTAAACTTTCCTCGTCTCCGGATACCCCGAGGCGAGCGTCTACAGTTCATTACGCCTCATCCTCATTTCCATGTGTGGACACTTTTTATTTCTTGCACTTGAATGTTTCAAGTTCAACCTTTAACCTTATTGTCATGTTTCACATTAAATTGTGTATAGAAAAACAACAACAGCACTTGAAATAGTTTCTGTGAAGAATTCGTAATCCAATTGTCAAAAAGGCTTTCATTTCATTTAAAAAATATATATATAGTATATTCATAAATGTTCGTATTAAACTGGCAAGTGACAAAACCAGAGATCATTTTTATTAAATTAAATTGTCTCATAACTTACATTTAAAATCAAGCAATTAGTAAAGAAATTAAGTTGATTTTAAAACCAAGTCGTAACTCAGTTACTTTTTAAAGCAGGTTGTCATGTTACAAATAACAATACTTAAATTAGTGCACAATAAAAAAATTATTAATAATCCAGTACAAGCATAGTTCCGCCTTTTTGCTTGTTTAAAGGTGCTCTAAGCTTCCCTATCAGTCATACAAGTTTGCTTACGTGGTAATTAGAGCAATTTTTTACCGTAGGGTGTTATGGCACCGTAAACCTTGAAAATAGCGTCTGGAAGCAAAATCATTAAAAGCTCATTTGCATTCTCTTCAACCAGCACAAACACGACAATAAATTGGTCAACAACGGAGCTGGTTTTTGCATGATTTGACCACTTTTAATGTTTTTACATGCACCATGTAGCAACAAATAACCGACCCAGCATGCTCTAATTAATAACACAAGGCCAGTGTGTGTGTGTGAGCTCCATATTAGTTGTCCATATTGTCTTCTTGCATTTTCTTCTTTTATACTTGGGGTTCTCCTTCTACAGTAGATGCTTACGTAAGCAGATATTTTCTGTCTTAACGTGATCCTAAACTATATTTAGCTGTCTTTCAACCGTGTATATTTGGTCAAGAAAATTCAGTGTAGGTGTGACAAAGCTTGCCAATAAATTTCATACCACTGAGAGCCTGTTTAGGCTCTTGTCATGTGGAAAATGTTTTTTGCCTTGGCCATATTTATTTCGCTGTTATCATCGACTTGGGTGTTATTTGAAGATGATTGAGGTTTAATTGCCAACAGAGTCATTAAAGTGGAACCATTTATATTATTTGAACAGAAACTTGCTTATTAATTAATATTGCACAAACAGCACATTCACTGCCATGGCATAGAAGATTTTTTTCTAGCGAGTGAAATGCCGCCTCAAATCGTATTATAAGCAGACAACCTAATTTGCAAGAAATTTCAAAACAGGAGAGTGAAAGATGGAGTTATTTGAGTCCTTACCGATGTGAGAATGCCTTCCATGACGGCAAGCCTCGTTTTTGTAGTGATCAAAATGCCACAAGCAGGCAACTGATTTGCAAACTCTTTAGTCAGCCTTTGTTTTTGAAAAAGTCAAAACGCACACTCATGGATCATTCCAATCAGCACCATGACAATATTGGATGCATCTCTTTGCTCTCTCTGAAAGAAAACAATCTCGGCAACTTTTTGAGCAATCACACAAAAGTGATGGAGAGCTCTCTTGGTGAAGGTAATAATAAAGTTAACCTAATAAGCAAGCAAGCAATAAAAGTTCCCAACAAATGAAATCACTTTCGGTTGTGACATCTGAGGAGCGCCAGCAATGAAGTTGGAGAGATCAAAATATTGATGCTGCACAACGACCCACATGCAATAAAACAGCACCCATGGGATGTCGCCTTTACATTTATTCATGGCTGAGGCCACAGATACACAAACATACAGAGTGTGTTAAGCCGACTAATAAAATAGTGTATCGATGTCACGGGCTGGGGGCTTGGCACATTCAAATTGTCTTTTACTGTAGGTTATTGACTAACTATAGTTATTGTTACAAAGACACAAAAATAAAAACTTTGTAAAGTTTCCCAAAGTGAATCATGTTTCTTGTGTCTGTGGCATTTTAGGACCTTTGAAATGGTGTCTTGAAGGATTAAGGGTCATTTTTAAGGACGATAAAGGTGTTCATTTCGGAAAATCTGCTTGTATAGGGGAAATTTACAAAGGTTAAAGAATTTCTGGATCTACTTCAAAATTGATTGCAACTTTTGCTCTACCATATCGACCAAAATGTATTTTGCATGACTAGACAACATTTATGAAAGACCAAAAAAAATTCTGATCTTCCTAGTGGTTAATTGGTCAAAAATAATAATTATTTTTTTATTGGGTGCAAACAAGGCCTTGGGAGGTCATTTTGGTGTCCAGATTCTTCTTCGTGTTGTCTTAAAATAAGACTGGAAAGGAATGGAGAGATATTTTTCTTGCTTATGGTTAAACTCATTAGTGTGACTGTCCAGCCGTGGCAGATCCGTGGCAGCTGCATCCATCTGAGCACACGCCACTTGTGTTAGAATGCAGTCTGCTAATGGCTGAACTCGCCATGACTGAGTGATTAGCCTCCGAACGGGATTGCACTGTTCACCTTTTCCCGCATTATAGACTCCGCCCCCAGCCTCCTATCACATCTTTCTTACATAAACCGTAAAACAGTAAGTATTCCTTCCCCAGGCCTCAAAGTTATGAGGTGAGATGTTTTTGAATGGGCCCTTCAATTTTATTGCTGATCCATACCATCAGCCATCAGAAGTTCTAAGAAGTCACCCAAAAAAAAGACCTCATTGCGCTTACCAAGGGTGCTAATCTGAGATTCTAGACTCAATCTTTGTTTCTTCTTTCTTTAACTAACCCTCAAAGTTTGAAAAGTGGAACAATGAAGATAAATACAAGTCCAAAAGTAGGACTTACAGCATGTCTTGGAGAGAACTCGTTTCCCTGTGGGACCTCTTACTGTAGTTCGGCATGACATTGTTTGGGCAAGAAATGAAGACACAGACGCATATAAATTAATTAACAATGTTGTGAAAATGTGAAGCCACCAGCAGCCATCTTACATTGCCATTCCCTACCTTGAATATATTGATTTGTCGGCAGTGTTTTATTTTCTCTCTCTCTCTCCAGTGCCGATTGAGACTTACCTTTTTTTTTTTTCCTTTACCCCATGACACACATTGCACCAATTGGGTGAAAAAGAAAAAGCGTTATTGTATAACGTGACCCCTGTAGCGTAAATCCAAGTCGGGACACTTCACTTAGACTCAATTGCTTCAAGACACGATTCCTCAAGAACCAATTCCACACAAGTGACAACACTTTAAACGATCAAATTAATTGATTATTATGCTCTAGTTGTTACACTTCATCAAAGCGCTATATATATGTCTACATTAATCGAAATTTATCCGTGACAGCAGCACACTGTGTTTCTTACTATGACCCCCTGAACCCTCCACTTTTTCAATCCCAATAAGAAAGGCGCAGATGTCCTTCTCATGAACTAAAGCGGTCAAAACAACCACGGTAGAGGTTGCGGACCCAAGGCAGGCAGAACCCTTATTGTGGAGCAAATGGCCCACAGAGATGTAAACATTACATGGAAGAATGGCCTACTGATCGAGCTAAGAGATTGCAAAGGGAAGGTCAATGCTTTGTCCGGCAGCCTATCCGGGTGTGTGTGTGTGTTTGATCGGGACGGGGGGGCAAGTGTGAGCCGAGTGAAGCCGCGAGGGCTCCATAGAAGAAAATTGAAACACCCGTTTTTCCAAAAGGACTTAAAAGCGACGGTCACAAAGGATAAGCTTGATCTTTTCACTGGCGCATAGATTCTATTAAGCGTGCATAGTCACACACTCGGGCCGCAGGTGCTGCTTGTGAGATGCACATTTGGAATCACATAAGGTGAATGCGCCATTAAAGCTTTTCAGGCAGCATGTGTCATTTCGCAACTTAATCCGCCTGAAAATAAACATTACTTTCGCAAAAACAAGGTTAGAAATTTCATTTGATTTCCTTTTCCGGATTGTGCCTTTAGATATTACATTGTAAACAACTGCAGCCAAGACATTTTCTGAATATCAATTGAGAAAGCTGTTTGATTAACTCTCAGCAATGGCATTGCAATTACGCCTTCACACACTGCCTCCCTTTTGCATGTTTATTTAATTCAGGTGATAAGACTTCCTTATGAAGACACCCTTAATTGGCAGCCGGGATCCAATCAACTCCAAATTTACTCGGGGAATAATAGCAGCTCACTCATTTGGGAGTTACTTTGTCACACCGGTTTGAAAAATAGAGGGAATAACAGGATCGAGCCGATGTAGCGGCTATATGTTGCTTTCCATCCCTCAAAGACGATCAATAATTCATCTGGCGTGCACCACAACATGTACAATGTCATGTATTGAAGTTGCAAGCGATGTCTGTTGTCTGCTTGAGCGTCAGGGTATTCGCCATATGTACACGTTGATGTGTTCATGACGAGCATTTCACATGACGTGTATTCCTCTCAAGCCTCCAGTTGGAGAGATTGATAAATCGATCATATTTAAATGGCAAGCCAATGGGGGAATATGTCATTTACTTTAAGGTGAATATAAAGTTCAAAAAGTATACTACTGAACTTTGTTTTTAATTAGTTTTGGTCTTTAGTTACAAATTTCCTGCTTGTGTCTTGCTTGAAAGGACTATTAGTCACTCCTTGTCTAATATCTGTCAGTTTCTTGAGCACATTGGCTTTTAAAATCCTCTTCAATTTTAGGACATCATTGTTCCTAATGGCTCCAGCCACATACTGTAAATGCATTTGAAAAAGCAGGATGAGGGCAGCCGAAGTAATGCTTTCCATGATATTGACATTTCAGTGCAAGGGTGGGGGAAGAAAAAAAAAGGCCACGCGTCATAATTGAATGAAAAGTCTCCAGTCAGCGTATTTAGTAGACGCATCATTTTCCTCCTGATGGATCTTTGCAATAAATCTGTCTGAGGAGCAAATAGTGTGAAACCGGCCCTAAACAAACAACTCTCCTCAAATTTGAGTGAACATAGCAGATATGTATTTAGCTAGAAAAATGAAGCGCAGACATCATTGATCACGTTTAATCTGTTCAATAATGTTGGCTGAGAAGTTAAGCCAGTCATAAATATCCCTACATTGGTGCAAGGGAGGACACTTTATACACACACTATTCAATAGTGGAGTGCTCATAAGCTCAATCATAAGAATAATGGCGAAGACCAGCGACAATAACAATGCGGATATTTCCATCACAATTAATCAACTTTATTATTTGGGCAAGCATATATCAGACCAAGTCAAACTGAAAGGACAAATCAATGTTTAACATAAACAGAGCTGTTCCTTGTTTGTATAAAGCTTTCGCTGCACTTTTAGGGAGACTCGCAACTTGAATGTTTTATTTGCCAACCACACATACGCACGCACACATGCGTGTTTCAATTTTGCTTCTATGTTTGGTTGCCAAGCTACCCAACGCATGTTTACCAGAATTGAAAACTCTCACTTAAGTCAAACACGCTGAAGTTGACTAAAATTGTATTCATTTAAGACTTAATGATGTGACAATTACTGCAAACAGGTTGACCTGGCAATGGAAGAAACTTTTTACCAGACAACAAATTAACAACAATTCCCCAGGTAATAATATAAGAGAAATCCAAATATGGCCAAGAATCAATTTCAAGGATTCACTCGGCTAAGAGCAGCTGCATAAACAGTAACCAATGGTCATTGTGTAACAAACCTAGGCATGCTTCCAATTTCATTGCCAATGACAGATCGTGATTTCTCCTCAGCCACACGGTTAAACGTCATGTGTTTGGCACCCACAAGAGTTTGTTCAACAGCCATTTCATTCCAAATGGGATGTAGACTTAAGCTTGCTATTCATGCATTATGCACCCAACCAGACTTTTGTTCCGTTTTTACAAGTGCACAAGAAATGTTTTCAAGGGAACAAATTGTGCAATATTGACTTTTTAAAGGTTTGTATACAAAGAATCAGGGCTATCAAGTGTGAAATTAAACAACCGAGTAAATCTTTTTTTTTGGTCTTTTTGTTTTACAGAGTGTAGTGGTACGACCCGCTGCCTCCATGAGTAAAAAAATTTTGGGCACATTCTGTGCTCTGTAGTAGATACTTGCTAGCTCCGCCCAAGTCACCATGGCAACAAAATCCATACTGCCAATTGGCTCTGCAGTATGGAGTGCCTCGTCGTTCAGTTGGAGAAGACGGGAGCTCATTTCAGCAAGAATTTCCTTGGGGTATTTGGATGAAAGCCTGTCACAGATGTGTTAATAAGACACCTAGGAATTGTTTTAAATTGGGGGAAACAAAAAATGTCCTCTTTGAGTGTCATTCAATTGACATGCATCTGACATGGCTCATTGTTTTAAGGCGACCTTAAGTGTCATCATGGTGCTTAAGAACACACGCATACAGCTGGCCATACATATTAAAGAGCCATCATGTTTTTTTTTCATGTGCATCAAAGGACACACGCATGTACGCATGAGCGTGCGACAACACACACACGCACGCAAACATACATCTAAGCCACACCGAATCAAATTCTGCATAGTGGAAGCACAGCCACGTTGGCTGAGGAGAGGCAGCAACAAATAGCTGCGAAGGCAGAAGAGTGCCCCCTGCTGTCACAGCAAGACTCCACCTGTTCATGCTCACCTCTCTTAATCAGAGGGAGATATAGTATAACAGATGCTTAAGTCATAAAACTGCAAAGAGAAGGTCAAGGGGGCAGAAGGACTACGAACGAGGTAAGTAGCAGCCAATCAAAACAGCATTGAAAGAAGCAGGAGGAAAAAAATGCCACATAATATAATGAAGCATGTTCTCCCGCAATTAAATCATTCTCCATCCATCCGTTGTTCTCATTAGGCTTGCGAGCGAGTTGGAGACTATCCCAGCTGACTTCGCAGGAGCCGCCGTGCACGGCAGTTTGTGAAATCTGTCAACCCTCCCATAAGTAAAGAACATCCAAGCAGTCGGATTACATCCGGATTGTTTGTTTAAACCTATAATGACCATTGCGACTATGGAACATCAGCGTAAGAGCATGTCGGGACTAAATAGCCCAAGACGAAAGTGAGATAAAGGAGAAACCATTCTAGCCGTGACTACATGGGAGAAATGAGAGCAAATGATTACCAGGGTTGATCATATGTACGCAAGGCTTTTAGTGGCTTGCAAAGAAATTAGCCATAACAAGTTAATGAGGTAGTTAAATGTCAATGTGTGTTTTCTATTAGTCACATTGGCTTTAAAAAGGCCCTAATAATTTGCATGATGGTCGTTTTCTGACCAAAACAAATAAATATTGTATACATTGTATAAATATATTCTATAAATATACAAATTGAATTAAATAAAATGGGTGGCGAATGTACGGCCGGCTCACCACACAATTCTAAAAACAAATAAAGGTCAGGATTGGTATGTAGATTATTGCATTACATTTTTTTTTATGATTTTATTACAGGCCTCTGAGGACTGTATACGAACTGGAATAGGCCTTGTTATGAAAAAGCTTATGATCAATTAACAATTCATTAGAACAAGTACAAATGTTGATGGAGAGACTTGTAATGGCGGCAGCAAAACAAGGGCATGGAACACTACGCCGTCATCAATCAAAAGCTGTCTTCAAATGAGCCAAACATGGAGCAATAAATCAGGACACACAAAGGGAAGCAGGTTGGACTAGGGAAAAGTAACAGAGTGTGAATTAGCAATACAAAACAGATGGTTGATGATCTCCAAAGAATACGGGGGAATTGTTTTCTACACTTCCACCTGTCCACAGTAAAGAGCAATCTTTATCATCATTTTTTGAAGAAATTCAAGGTCTGTAAAAATGTTTGCATTTTCAAAACCATTTATGCAAATCGCAGGAATCTGATCCCAGCTGGTTAAAAAAAATTTGAAACATTATAGTGTGTTTTTCGGCTACCTCCGCACGAGCTGGGAAGGCAAATGGGAATCGTTTTTTCCCCCGGTCCAGCTTTCCCCTTCTGGCTGACACATGGCAAACTTCTTTAGCCAGCCAATGACCAACATGGCCCATTGAGATGAATCCAGCAATAAAAAGGCCATTCATTCTCATTGGTATGGGGAGAAGTCCATTCGTCACGCCAAATGGTTTTCTTGTATGAATCCTACAATTAGGAGAGGGGGCGTCATATATCATCATCAAGGCCCAGAACGGACTGAAGATTGAGATGGAGCCTCATACGATGAAGACTAGACGTCACATTTAATAAAGTAAAAAGAGCAAGAAAAAATGTGAATATGATTTTATTTTATTTTTTTTAAGTGGAGAGAAAAGGCTGCTGGCTATTTAGTTGACAGGGTCTCATAATACGAGCACCCCTTAAATGGCTGTCAGTATCACACTCTCTTCAAATGAGCTTGTTATTTGTCTGGGCCATTACGGGGCGGTCCGCGTTTGCAGGAAGCCGATGTGCCATTAGCGAGGTGAGAAGCGGGGTCGATCGACGGGAGGAAGAGAGAGAGAGAGACTGTCAGGCAAGAAGAAACTTTCACAGCTTATCTTGGATAACGCATCGCTGACGATGACTTTTCAGACTGAGCACTCTGTGTTCAAGTGGCCTTTTTAGCGCGCTCCCCGTTCAACAGAAAAAAGCCTAAAGCATGCAGATTAACACCAGAGAACGCATGAAGCATAAATGGAGCAGCACAGGTGTTGTTTCGACTCTCACTTTTCTCACCATCCATCCCTCTCGTAATGACTTCACGTTGCAATATTTGAAGCAAGTAATATTTAAGCTCAAGATCCTTTGCTCACACAGGCGGTAGTTCTGTTCAAACAATGCAAATGGAGTAAAGTGAAGAAAGCAAACAAACAGGGCTACACGGAGACAGTTAGACAGTGTTCCAACTAAATGTCAGATTGGGAGATGCTCCATCTGCTCTCGTGATGTTCATCTGTTTACCATCTTTCACAAAACATGGCCAAATCAATTATGACTCAGCCAAATGTCACCTTCACGAGGGGGCGCTTGGCGCTTAATGATATTTGGCTGAGTGTTGCGTTTTGCTTGTTTGCTTTCGGAGCAATTGGAAACCCGATGAACACGATTGTTTAGCATTCATTTAAATTGTTCAGCGGAGGAGGCATGGGCGTAATTGACTGTAAACATTTTTGGACAAGATACTGCAGAAGAACGGGCCGGCGGGGGGATCATTTTCAACAGGGAAAAATAAAGTCTGAGATGCAGGAATATTTCGGGGGGTCTGCAACAGCGACAGGAAAAAAAGGCAAATACCGAAAAGTCAATTATGTGGCCTGGCACATTTTTTGGGGGCAGGGGGCATTGCCCTCTACCTCTGCCAATGATGACGGAATAGATATAGCACCAGGTAAAAAATATATATATATATTTATATGACCATTTCCCAGAGGCCTAAGCATGATCAATGCTTAATAACGGGATATAAAAATAGTGTGAAAAGCATGGATTTATGGTTACTCCTCGAGGGGAGGGCTTTGAAAAGTGTTGTATTCGCCCACACCCCCTCTCTCCTCCACAGAGCATCCCTCGGATGGAGTAATGCATGGGGAAAGTCTGACTTTATGGGATGTGTGTGATGATGTATGGCCTTGTGGCTGTTCTCCCGCCAGTGCTCCCTAAGTTCTCAGTGGCGGCATTTGTGTGTCCATGTGTGTGTTTGAGGGTGGCATGCCACATGCTGTGACACGCCGTGATTATATTTCATGATGAATTAGAAAAAACACAGCGGACAGTATTGATTTGTTTCCGGGAGCTTGCTTCAGAGAGATTAATGTTCGGTTTTAATAGTCACGATTCAAGTTCCTCCGATCCCCGAGGTGTAACCACAGTCAACGTTGGCGTCGCGTACAATCGCTCTCTTTTCGGCAAAGTAACACAGCCTTCCCCCCATTCAAAAGTTAAATGTCTCCAGTTTCCTACTTTGTGTTACTTTTTAATGCTCCCTCTGCTCCCCAAAGAGCCCCATAAAAATCATTCTCATCTCTATTTTTTGTTTGTTTTTGTTTTGTTGCTGACACGCCGGGTTATCGCTCCTCAATGTGTTAGTAAAGACGTACACAAGAGATACATTCGAGGTGTTTCATGTATTGTAGAGTATCACTTGTATTGTCCCCCAAGTTTAACCTCTTGTTTGGGGGTCGAACCGAAACGGAACGTGCAATGTGACCAGTGTTGAGGGTTCTTAACCGAGTACTAGAATTCATTACACAACTACCTCTATGATCTAGCACATGACGGTTCTCTCATTCACTGGCGGCGGCTCGTGTTTTTTGTCACTACCTTCCCTCCATGTACTCCTCGGCAGTGTTCTTTCATTTCCTGCGCATGAAAGATTCATCTGACGGTTTTAATAATAAATACGACGATACAGTTGAAAAGTGCAGAAGGCACCCTCGACTGCAGCGGCGAGGATTCAAAAGACAAGCAAGGGTAATATTCCTGCTCAGTCATCCAGCTCTTGCCTCTCTCTCGTATGCCTGACACAAGCCCTCTCCCCAAAGGATGCCTTTTTGTCAGGATAAAGGCGAGGTGCAGAGAGTCAGGCTGGATGTGATGACCTTCTGCTTATCGGATGCATACCGACGCCATTGTTGAAACATCAACAGCGTACTTGATGTTAAACGTGGGCCTATTGTTCCTTAACTTGAAGGCATTGTGAGAGTGGCAATTGTTGCCTTCTGAGAAATATAAAATGTCATGCTGCAGGCAATGTACAAACAGACTGCTGGCTTCTTAAAAGTTTTAATTATACCTTATAGGAGTCAGGCTTGAATGTGGAATGGATGGCCTTGTGGCTGTTCTCAGTCTTCAAGGTTACTACTAAAGCATTTCACGATGACTACGGAAAGCGATTTGAAGCATGCATTACAAATTTGATGAATCACAATGAAAATACGCTGATGACTTTATCGGGATGGGAAGGCGTATATATTAGGCAGTGGTGGATGTTCACCCTCGGTGTGAATGGAATGTACCCATGTCATCATTATAATGCAATGCAGAGGCTGCAATGTATGTGCACTTTGATTTGTATAAACAAGGCAGAGAGAATGTGAAGGTTAGAGCGGCTCAGAAAAGCATCGGACACGCTACATGCCTCGTGATCATCCCATCAACTTAGCTTGACGTTGCAGGAGGAGAGAGAAATATTATGAAGCCGTTTCATTGACATGCAATGCGAGAGTTGTGGCGAGGGTGGGGGGAAGAAAAGAAAAAAAAAACAGCCATTCACTCATCTTCATTAGATCCGAGGAGTGCCGGTAAGAATGTTAAACAGAGCGGAACTTCTAAGCGGCACAAAAAAGAAAGCAACACAGTCCCCTTCTGTGACGCTTGCGTTGAAATTTGTCACGCCGCTCACAAAAACTTGTATTTGCAATGGAATATTTTCAAGGTTTCATAATGGAGGAGGGGGGGGGGGGGGCTGACAGACACCATCTGAGCCACTGACAGCCTTTCTCAGCTGATGTGATGTTTCATGCTTATTTAAGCACACATTGGAAAAATACAAGTCACGTTGTGTCCTCCAGACGCAAAGGAAATTATTGTGGCCTTGCAGGCAAAAAAGTCTCAGACTATGGAACGAATGTGTCAGTGAAGCATACGGCATTAAGGCGCTCGAGAGTGAAG
Source organism: Syngnathus floridae (assembly GCF_059516105.1). Taxonomy (NCBI): domain Eukaryota; kingdom Metazoa; phylum Chordata; class Actinopteri; order Syngnathiformes; family Syngnathidae; genus Syngnathus; species Syngnathus floridae. Next base: position 11,245,774 of record NC_142427.1, on the reverse strand, counting down.
CGCTCGCTTATTCCCGTGGATAGCGACGTCTCTTAGCCTCGTAGAGAACGCCGCAAATATGATAGATGTTCTCCTTCAACCGACCTTGTGGCTTCATTTGATTCTCCTCTCTCTTGGTGTGTCCAATTCTGATTAATTAAGTGATTGACTTTTGGTCCATAATGCAGCATATGATAAATAAAGAACCTTAAAAGAACTTCAATGCTCAGTGCTATATTATGGAGATGTCGGTGAAGCACAAACGTGAACTGCAACCTACGACGGCAGTCCTAGAATAGCCACACCAGACCTAAGAAAAAGCTGCTAAATTCTGAGCCTTGCCGAAAGCGAGCTATTTGGAACAAAATAGGCCTTTGGAAAGCCAAAATTGGACGTGGAGTTATGCTATACAACTTGAAATGACATGAACACCTACAAGGCAGATAAGTTTCCAACATCACAGTGAGCCTGTTCAAAGCACCCTGACAGTCATTTTCGGGCCACACAATCCCTCTATCCCTAGCTGACCAACTTTACTGGATTTAGCTCTCAGCGACTTCATCCTCAGCCAAGATCAAAATCAAGCTGGGAGGGATAGATGTGCTCGATGTTACAGCCTTTAAGTACAAACTTCCAGGTAAGAACAAAAACACTCAATCATAAAGTTGAGAAGGGATTCATTTCAAATAAGTCTATTTTCTTTTGTCTATATCCTAAAGACTGTCTCAGGATATAATAAATATGCGATCCTTTTATGCTCAAAACTATCTAAGATTAGTTGTTGTTTGGGATCTACTTCTAATTAAAAGGCAACAAAGCACAATATCCTGTCAAGATAATAGTGATTGCGCAAGCTCACATTTCATTAAGTATCTGGATTTGTAATATAATCAAGTCGTTCATATTGTTTGGATGAAATCCACATTAAATGAGATGTGGCCACTGTGTTGTCATTTATTTTCTTATCGCCACTCTTGTCTGTCATTTGATGACCTCCATATGTCAAGTTTGTTCCTTGGACAAATAAGGCAAAGTCAATAACGTATTTCTCGATGTTTGCCACAGGATTGAGAGAGTCTCATGAGAGTGAATAGGTTTGGAAGGAACTGGAGGTTGGGCAGAAAGAAGGGAAAAAAAATGAGATGGCGGGGATGCACTGTGCTGTCTATTTTGGAACATTGAAGTCTCAGTGCTGTTTGATGAAGACAAAGCGAAGTGTTAGAAATCAATAAGTTGCTCGATATACCTTCAGAAAGGCTTGATCGCCGGGCCCCCACCACCCAAGGGAATGCTTGGTGATAGGGGCCAACTATAGTAAGTCTCTCCAAAGCCTCAGTCAGATGACAGATAGATTTGAAAGCAGATGGACTTCAATTAAAACAAGAGGTGATTCCAAAATACTAGAGATGTCTCTCTTGGTGCTTTGGATAGCAAAGAGCCAACAGGAAAGCAATATAATTGAATATTCTCTCAGATGATAAAGTACTCGTAGGGGTTAACGTAGGCATTATAAAAAAAGAATTTCTCATAACAAAGCTAGTGACGAAAATATATCTAAAGGGAGTATTGATCGGAATAGACGGGAACAAACATGACTTCATATGACCTTGCTTGGCCACAGACCATAAAATGTGGCTCCATCAAATCACAATACTATCTGGGATGCCTTGGAGATAATGTGAACAAAATGGTGCGCATAAGAGTGTCCGTGAGCAGATAGCTTGGTAATGAACGACATTATTTCATATCATTGAACGATGAAGTGTCAAAGGGAGCGACAGAAGGAGTCGGCAGGAAATTAGACTACATCTCGGAATACCACATGATCATTTCAAATGCTCATTTGATGGCTTTTAAGACGTTTCACTTGGCTGGTTTCACCTTGTTTATGTCCAACGACTAAATCAGACTTTCACTATTGCTGGTTCTACATAATTAAAAAAGTGACTGAAGAAAAAGGAATAGTCAAGAAGAAAATGAAAATCTCATGCTATTCTATTCCAGGAGAGAGCTTCAATTAATTTTGCTTGTCGTCTATAAGAAGGTCTTACATTAAGTGGAACCGAAGGAAAATGACAGACACTGCGTGCCATCATTACATCAGCGGGGTTCCTTCGGCTTCTCGTCTATTTTGTCTGCCAGGACTTGACGCAGATACAGTTGCCTTAAAAGATGTTGGAAGTTTGACAGAAAGGTATCCAAGCCCAATTCAGACCGAGACGGCTTGTGCCGCTCATCCTCCACAACTGTCCGTTTCTATTACAACCTTCAAACACTACTGCCCTCTGCTGAATGGCTCTTTCAACAACCGGATCCGGCCGCTTGCAAGTCTCCTGGATGGACTGTTCACAAGCTCAGCTGGCCTCTCATCTCTTGTTGGAGAGCTCTTAAACAGATGCTGCCTGTCATCCTTCTTTGCATCCCGTGCCACGTCTGCCCAGTGCTTGGCTACAGCTGTTTCCTTGCCCTTACAATAAGGACATATCATCGTGCACAGTCCACTTTTAGATTATTAAATGGGCCAAAACTGCATCAGGATTAAATTGGTGTCAAGGAAGCAAAAGCTGGTGCATTTGGGATGGTCAAAATGGGACTCAATATCTTCCTATGAGTGGTTGTTAAATTCCGCTTTGGCAAGTTAATGGCCTGTAGCAAAAAGTCAAAGCTAACGACTAAAGTGTTCACTTTTACAGACAGTCACGTCCTAACTTTCCAAAATGGTGACGTTCCGCTTAAACCCTGCAGGGGCTGGTAGCATGGCCTTTCAAACTGTCGTCAACTATCAAAACAAATCGTTAAGGTGGCAAGGTTTCTGTCTGTTCCGCTACAGACAACCAGATGTCCAGATTTTCTTTTTGTAAGCTACAAGAAAGGGATCAATTGGGATTTAAAAACGGCACGGTGAATTTAAACCCTTAATGAGCAATTAACTGGAGGTATTATGTGCCTGCCTGCCACGATGGGGATAATTAACAATTAACCATAGTCGGACTGTATAATCATCGGTCAGCTTTTCAGTCTCTCCTTAAAACGATCATATTGTATGACTGAAGAAATAAGCACCTATGTGTACGTAATATATTTTGGCTCATCTTCAACTGTGCAAATTTCACACACTCCGGTAATTCATTTGATCGACAATCGCCCAGATGGGAGCTGCCAATTGCTCCTCTGCTTCCCCTAAATGCCTAAACCACCCTTAATACGGACTCCCTTCAGCCCAGATTTGGCCAGCACATACACTCAAGGCCAAATATTTTTAGTTGGGATCAGCACTAAATTGAATATGAATATCGGCTTACCTTTTTTTTTTTATTCAGATGGGGTAGTCATCTTTTTTTGGTTCCGGCTCCACCTCTCCGTGGAAATTGGTTAAGTTGTATTTTGTGTAATCCTGCAGGCAAACAAAAGGAAGAAAAAAAGCAATACTCTAAATTACCAAAAGCCAGGAAGATTAAAAGAGTCAACAAAGTTGCATGCAAATTGGTTCGTTCGTTTGTGCGTGTAAATCCTGTTGAGTAACAACAGAAAGAAAAATATACATCAGCAGCCTATTCGGTCTTTAGCCTCATGGAAATAGTTCCTCTGGTTAGTGCATCAGATCATTTTTTTTTCCACTGATGGCTACATACAGAAAAAAATATGTTTATGGAATCATTCAAATGTGGCTACATTTTTATTATGAATGTAATGCAAGCCTTAATACAGTGATGGCGGGGTAATAAAGAAAACGCGACTTGCTGGAAATGTATGCGACAACACAGCAATACCAAACTCATGTGATACATTCCATCACCTTAGGAACCTCTGTCAATCCCTCTGTGGCATTTTATATCGAGTAAATGCATTGTGCCCCTGGAAAAACAAATCTACGCTCATCACCTCGCTTGTGTTCATTCCATCACAGCCCTATTAGCTTGTTTGCAGGCTGTTTGTGTCAGCGGAATTAGGTGACATGTCCATGTGTTGTGTTTTCTCGATTGTGTTTCTTGCCAGCCAGTGCGCTAATGAGTCCCCGGTGTTTGAGCATTGTGCCTGTGGGAGGGGCCAACAAGGCGGCGTGGGAGGATGTTAAGCATGAATGAGGAACGTGTTAAGGATCCCGATGGGCCGTATCTGGTGAGGCGGTGTAGTCTGTTTAAAAACATATGTCCAACCTTTTATGGTTAGATGACTCATCATTTTATATATACGACTTATTTTATATATATGCTACTCTCAAAAGTGGTTTCCAATGTAGACATAAAGTTTGTCTCTTGGAGGGCATTTATTTTTTAAAAGCAAATGCCATAAGGAATCAAAGTTTGTGCTTATTGTATAAAACATGCACATGCTTTTCTGGAAAAGCCAACAGTTTGTGAATTGCAATCATGCTCATCACAATCAACCTAAAGTGCCGCTGCAGAAGTTTCCCAGAGTGAAGCCCCCCCAGTCCATTAGTGGCTCCCTCAACAATTCGCCCACTTTGGAAAGAGCCCACATTAGCGCCTTTGGTGGTGGAGCGGATATATATTTAATGGAAGGAGGGATAAGCGGTATGGAAGTCATTCGGAATGCAAGCAAGTTGGGAGTTCACGCAGAACGGTTTACAAATTGAGGGGGCATCCTTACTACCCTACAAGCATTATTAAAAACAACTACTGCGAGACCCCCACCCCTAGTTTTAATGAGTCAAATAATGAATTGACCTGTTTACTCACATGTACACACCGATTTCTCCTGGCAGGTAGCCTATAGGAGATTATCTTTTTTTAAAAAAAACGCCATCCAATGCAATCCATCTAATGATTTCATTTTTTAATTTCCCCACCGTGTTCACGGGCCTAGACACGGTAATTACTCTGCATCGAACTTTAGAGAGTCTCTTTATTAAATGGCTTCCTTGCTCTCTTTAAAATAAAAAGATAAATAAAAAGGATACAGAGGAAAGTGGTCATTTAAGGCACGCACGAAGGAGACAATGTTTTGACGTGAAATTAATTGGAATCAAACCTTTAGCGTCCCCCAGATGAACACCGAAATGTTATACTAAAAAGAGCACGGCTGTGTTTCCTGTTTCTATTCCCCGCTCGTGTGTTTTCCGCCTCCGACCGAGCATCCGTGAAGGACGTTCTTTAAGCTAATTAGACCCCATTACTTATTGAAAAGGTAACTTGTTTATGCAAGAGCAGAGGTATCAATGATTTAATAGAGGAAGTCTCAGGGGCAGCCGAGCTGGGGGTCTTGTGTTGAGCAGATTTATTAACAGCAACTGGTGAAGGCGATGTAATGGCATCCCAATTATTTCTTTAGGTGCCACTGCCAGCCAGTTTGCACCCTTTTAAGGCTGTTGGACTTAATGGCACCGTTGCAAAAATATCCTCGGTGGACATATTGGCCTTTTTATACTGAGCGAGGGACATCTTTGTCATAAAAGCGGAGGTAATGAGCGAAGAAATAAAATACATTCTTTTATTTCGTTTTTAGTCGAACCAAAATGACAATGACTTGGCTATTATTCTCGACTTCATGCTACATTTTGCGGGGACTCCCAGCAAACGTTTTACATTAGCTTTGTCGGTGCAGACAAAAGTGACCAAAGTATATCTAAAAAGTTTTTTTGTGAAACAAAACTTCCTTTATTTTCTTCTCCATCATGTAATTAATTGTCTTTTCAGGTGTTGTATAATGACCACAATAGGGCGCTGTGAGAAATCAAAGCGGGCCATGGGGAAATTACCCAAATATTAATCTTCCTACAGATTCATCTATTTATGCCGGCGACATATAGTGACAGGCAAAATTCATTAACCAGTGTATGCCACTTGTTGCCATTCATACGACACAACAATAGCTTTGTGTTCAACTCAAAAGGCCCGGATTGAATGTCAAGATTCGCAGCAGGGCTTAGAATAACCACGAGTCAAAATAAGACATTAGCTGAGTCATACGTACGTTAGGTTTCCCTTTGAGTTGCCTACTTGACTCCATATTGTCAACACTACGTTTATGCGGCTGTTTTAAGCTCGACTTGAGCGCGTTCGTACACGACCGGAGCTCTCGCCTTTCATCGGGTCCCCCAGAGTAACCTGGATTTATTCCATCCAAATGCCACCTGCTCTGTCAAAACTTTGTCGCCATTTTTCGTTTCATCTGGAAACTTCACAAGTTCTCCAAACAGCTGGTAGCGCAGCTGCCTTGGCGCAACATAACTTGCATGCATTCCCAAATATGGAAATGATGAAAAGGTCTCAGTGCAACCGTCGCTGTGGGAAATGAAATTTCTATATTTGTTTTGCCGTTAGCTTGTTGAGCAGCCATGCGCTTGCAGATAACCATTTATCTTCTCATACACCGCTTTTAGTCTGAACTTGTTTTTTTTCTTTCCACAGCCCCATCTCATGGACAGCTTTATCCATTTTAAATTCAATTAGGTATTGCAGATATGATAACAAATACACATTAGACACCACGGCAGCTGGAACATCAGGCACACAAGCTCAATTCATCAACCGAGGGTGTGTGTTGGTGTTATTTTGCCAAGATGGCGCCATCCCAAAGCTGAGTGGAAATGAAGATCATAACTGTGGAACCAAAATTTATTACAGAGCACCAGTAGGGATGGTACCTGTAGAAATAATGTTCCCTGTGCTCATGAATAAGATGCAACACTCTTGGAACGGCTAAAGCAGAGGTACAAAGAGGTATAGATGCAATTTTGTCATTGGAGAAAATTCGGAATATTGGAGCATCTCCAACTAAATCCAAGGAGGAAAGGAGATTTCGATCAAGCCGGTATGTTGTTATATCACACCGGGCGCTCTAGTGTGACATTTGATGACGTTTGACACCCTTGCTCCAAGGCACGTCAATCCTGATTTATTTCCCACAGTTGGGGAAATTATTTGCAGCAAATATCGACATCCCCCCCCACGGTTTCTGTTGTTGCCGCATTTGTTTCATAGGAAAGAGACGGACCGAAACACGGACAATATCAACCCAAGGTAGGGACAGACGTCTCTGTCCGTCGGAATAAATCAGCCTCAGCTGGTTTCAGTGTTAAGCAATGATCAGTACATAGACTGCACGATAAATCGGAAAAAGTTCTCAATCTTCCCAAATCCAGGCACTGGTTCAACTTTTTGCTTGCCCTAACCTCCCTCAGGTAAAATAGGACAGAATAGCGGGTTCAGTCATGCAATAAAATATAGAACTCATTTGACTTCTTTCATTTCAAGCCCAGAGGAGCTCTTAACTTTCCTTTTTGTCTGTACAAAGGCAGAAGTTTTCTTCTGTAAGCCGCACCACGAGAACAAACAAACGTTTTGACTGCGAGAAAAACATAATTTGTCATTTTGATGACTTGGTGGTCCCATGGAGCAATTCTTCGCAGAGTTTTACTTCTGCATCTGGATTCGGCGCAAGAGTTTGTTGCAAAGATCAATAACTCATTAGCTAAATGCTATTAAAATCCAAATGCTACTTCTCTCCAAACCCAAAGCGATTCAGCCCCAACTCTCATCAAAGATCCGTCCTCAGTGCTGGAAATTGAACAAGATAACTTTGGTCTCCATGTCCAGCCAGCAGCCTTACACATGATTTGTCCTTGCGATGCTTCGTGATTTCATCTCAGACGTTTTGTCAGTATTAAGGTTAGAAAAGATGGCGCGGCCTTCACGGGGATGGCTCCCATTAATTCTTGCATCCTGAAATATTACGTCGTTATCCAAGAGCCGCGAAAACACAAAGTTTTAAAAGATGGAACTTTTTTTGAAAACCCTACCCACCCCACCACCGCCGCCATAGTCATTTGGACGTAAATTGGTAGGTAATGTCTTACTAATGACAATAATGATGCTGCGGTACTTTTTAGGTAGAAACCCCCTAAGGAGCCTCATTAGCAACACCTGTGTTTACCCCAAATTGCCAAAATGGCTGCTGGAGGGGGTGGTGAGGGGGTCTACAATTTCCTCGCCTGATGTAATGTTTCAAAAACAGCTTAATGTGTTTCTGGATACAAAGATACAAAGAAATTAGAGCAAAACTTTCCGTCGTGAAAGCCTCGACGCTCGCTGAACCAAAACTTTTGCAAACGAAATGCTGCAAAAATTTGGAAGTGTGTTGTCCGCATGCCTCACTCGAGCAAATTTCAGCCGGCATCAAACATACGCGCCACATGCGTCTTCTGCTTTTTAAAGTATTTTTCCCGCACTGTGTGGGCTCCCTTTTCTTTTCAGACTTTTGGCTGTTGATCAATTTGTTGCTTGGGACTAAACTGGTTTCCTGCATGAGTCCATCTGTTACATTCCGCCTGGCAAGAAGTCGTAGCGAGTGAGTATACATTGACTCAAATCGAAGATTACAGTGAGAGAAACTGGCAGGGAAACAAAGCAACAAAAACAGCAAGTGGATATTGAATGCTCGTAAAATAGTTTTTGAAGCTGCAGCATTGGTTGGGTAAATCAATGGACTAACTCTTTGGGAGTGTATCCATTTTATGTTTGTGTTTCAAAAAAACAATGCCTTAGAATGATTTTCCAGTGTGGCTTTGTGATGGGCTACCACAAAGCCAATAGTTGGAGTATTCTGTTAGATTTCTGTTAATTGGGCGAAAGATTGATGAGCTCAGTAAAATATACTAAAGGTCAGTGTCGTACTTAAAAGAGGTAGATTCATTCTGCATTTTATACAGTTTTATATGTTTACTTGTAAATATCAGTCTGACCTTTGTTGGAAAAAAAAAAAAGGCCATCCAATACAGATTGAGGCCACGTCCACATAAACACGCCTTTTGCTCACATGTCCATTTTAGCTCACTGAAGGTCCAAGTCTAAGGTATTAATGATAAATTGAAACAATGCATATTCATACATTCATTTAAAATATCATTAAATGTGGCCAAGTACACAAACAAGTGCATTCCAAAACCAGAGATCAGTGAGACGATGTCTTTACAGAAGGGAACTGACATCGGCCGGTACTGCCAGATTAATCATGGTTTGGAATAAAAGCAAGCGAATCGATACGCGTGCTTTTCACCAATCAGACGAGCGGGAAGCAGCAGGAGTAAGGCGCAAACACACGCAAACCCAAGTGCTGCAATAACCTGTCGTCTGTAATCTAATCTCAGTGGCGGCATGCTAATACATCACAATTACCTCCCCGGTCTGGACGGTGCCGTTAGAAAATACGTTGTCTCCATTAGCCCGGCAAGTCGGCGGGACTGTGTTTGCGGGAGGGAGAGTGCATGTGTGGATGTCTGAGCGGGGCACTCTCAATCTCTCCTCAGACAATTTCATATCCAATTATTCCTTCCATACATCACTGGGATAGCTGTGCGAACGCACAGTCAATAATGGGTCAGATCACTTGTCTGGCATGCAGAGAATCATTGGAGGTTCTTAGCACCTTTGTCACTTTTTCACATTTTGTAGACCTTGGTACAGTATTTTCATCTTGACATGAGAGTCCTTTTCTCAAAGTAACCCAAAGATGAGACGGTACTGAGCTGACTCAAAAGTGTTGTTGTCAGGTTGTTATTGTGCTTTACTTCCACCACCTTCCGCAACGGAAGTGCCCACGGAAGAAAATGTCCACTGGGTGGAAAGAGTCGGAAGGATTTTCCTGTCCGTGCTAAGGAAGCAAGAAAGCTAAATGGCTCGGCAGGATGGAAGATGAAGCAGGCAGCTGCTTATTTTCTGGACGATGAAAATGACGCCTCTGGAGTGCTTCTCCTGTCTGTCTCGTGAGAAGCAGCTGACGCATTGTGAGCGACAGCAGCAATTTATCACCCAGCCGTTGTTCTTTCTGATGATACTCAGTTGGTAAAGACATTTATTGGTTGCTTGAAACATCAAACCGCCGCCTAGTTGTGTTTTACAAAATCAGCCCAGGCCGCAGAGAAACTATTATGTAAATTCATAAGTGTGGAGGAGGGGGTGGCAAACAAGGACTTCACTTGGTGATTTAATTTCACAGATATTCATATATATATAAAAAAAATCCCTTAATACTGTATGTCCCCTATAAGTGACTAATTGGGGGCATAGCACTCATCTGAAGAAATGAAAATCAGCCGGCTGCAATGAATCCACGTTTCCAATCTTTTATATGCACTATTATTTCTTTCATTCCTCTTAGCTCACTCAATTTAAGATCCATTTCTTCATATAGCACAAAGCAATAAGTTATATTACCCCAGTGGCTGAGCGCCCGACAAAACTAGGAAAATATCTTTTTTAATACATCTCAGAATTACATTTTTTGTGATCGACACACTCATATCAAGGGAATGAAATGCGCTACTAAATTGCTGTCCAAACTCATTTGCCTGGGATGCACCTGGTGTGCTTTTTTTTATGGGACTAAAATAAAGCACTGTTTATGAATTATAAGTAGAACCAGAGAAAGAATGAGTCGGACGGCAGGAGAAAGAGCAGACACGTTGCTAAGGATGCAATTATTAGATCATTTCTTGAATGTGCGATGGAGTACGATTTGATTAAGGAACTCGCACTTGTGTAATGGACTGTAAAAGGTTAATGAGACATTCAAGCTCATTTATTTTAAGGATAGTAATGATTAGCCCTATTTACGATTAAGAAAAGAAAATGGTGATAAATCAATGTCGGTGTAAATTCTGAGACATCCTTGTCATGTGAATTACTCTTTTGTGATTAGCACTTTTGTGATTCAGATAGACAGTTGGGTTGATTCATTTTCTTTTCAAGGCTCCCTAAATGACTTGATTCAACTTTGAATCAATGTTGAAGATTGTATTTTTTTTAGAGGCAGACAATGGCAGGAAAAATGATTGAGGCACAAAAATAAACCCTTACCTTTCATTTACTTGTCTTTTTTTTTTTGGTCTCTGCATGCGCTGTCCTTTTCCCTCTCGTCTTTTTTGGCCCGGCTCCATCTCGTCTGGGCTCGTCTTGTCTCACCTAGTTACGGATTTTCTTTTCCTTGGCTTTCATTTGATTGTACAGCTCCTTCCCCGCAGCCTCCCGACATCAGTTTGAATCTGACTATGTATGGAAAATAGCCTGACCTGAAAGCAAATGATTAACAGACTGTGAGAGGCACATCAACATAACTTAAAACAAGACAAACAAATCATGTTTTTATTATTATTTGCTTATTTGACAGGGACAGTGTACATCAATGAACATTTCTGTAGATGCACCAGAATTAGCCAAATTAGCCAGAATTCTTTAATTTCAGTCTTATTTTGAAATGGTTTGATCTGCTAACCTTTGCACTTTTGCAAACTTTTTATTTGGTGAATGACTTGAAATGTTCTACAAATACCCAAGGGGAAGTCAGTAGTCAAAAAAAAAAAAAAATGACTCACTTACAGTTACTTCAAAAGATTACATAGATATAGTCCAAATGATTACTTGGGTAAGAGTAAATATTCTTGAGAAACAAACTGCTCGAGGCTAATCGATACAAGAGTTTTAAATAGTGAGCGAAAAAGAAACATTATAGAGACAAATGATTTTCACTGCCATCTTTGCAAAGGTCACATTTAATACTTTTTGTAATAAACAGCTTTCTCAAGGTTTTTGAGAGAATTCCCGCCAGGCTTTTTGTCTGCAAACAAATTGAGCGTGAGCAAACGCGATTTCGGTCCAGGCTTTCCATTAGGCTCTGCTTGAATGACAGCACAATTAGCACCAAGAATCAGTCTCTCAAAGTGATGGATTGAAGACTAGCACAATTTTTACAACTCGGACTGATTTTGTGGAGGGGTGGGGGGTTTCCCTCCACATGAAGTTTCTAAAAGGGGACAGGAATGAATAATGTCGAGTTTTTGGACCTTTGGGGGTTTGTGTTAAAATAGTGTTGGACGCTCCAAGGACTGCAGCTTGACGGATGTTCGCTCACCAAATTGTCCATGAAGGACGAGAGAAGCGCAAGAGGAATGGGAACACTGAGTGAGAGAGCAAGAGGATGGAAGAAATGCCCCCACGTACGAGGCGGGAATTGAGAAGAATGAATAAAGAACATCGGAGGTGTTGAATGAAAAGCATGATTACAGATAGGCCTGCTAGACACATCTTTCCGCTTTCTTCAATTTAGGCTTGTGCTGCCTTCGGGGGCCCTTCACATAAAGAGGTGTGAATCCCGAGGAAAATAAAATGGGGAATTGAGACCTCCAGGGACCTGCAGGAGAAGTGGGGAGGAAAAAAAATTCGCAAAGTTTTGCACGTGACATTGCCACAAAAATAAAACGATGAACGAGTGAGGTGACGTCTCCCACCCCTGCGGGCAACCTCAGGTTATTTCATTAGCACAAGCGTCGCTGATAGCAGCAGTGATTTACACAATCCTCCAAGGAAGCACCCCACCCTAACAGTGAGTTATCTTAAGAGGAGACACCGGGTGTGTTTCTTGCAGCGCTATGCAAAGCGCAGCCGTTCTTCCGCATCAGCGAGGGAGCAAACATTGATGGAACAGTTATTGCCGTTTTCTTGATGCATACATAGTTCCATCTATTACTCTGTGTCTGAATTTACTATACAGCAATAAAGCAAAGTCCAACTTTCACCAAGGATAGATTTACACTGCATGACTAATAACGTAGATTTATATTACAAGGAGAGTTAACAACCTTTCAGGCATTAGCGGCGCTAGACAGGGTGCCACGGGGGCACTGACCCACCCGCCCCTGAAATATGCTGCTTGATCAAATAATTGACTTTTCAGTATTTTGAGATTTTCCCAGGAATTTATTTCAACATTTCCACTCGTCTTCTATAGGGAACATATATTAAGTCTCGACTAGCATTTTCTAAAGAATTATTTGGGTTGGTAAAAAAAAATTGTTTTGCGGAGCCCCTGAGATATCACTGGGAAAGTTCAAGAAAAGTTTTCCACAGACAAACACCTTGCAAGTAAGACACTTTGGAAAAAACAGATCACCGCTATTTTCATGTGTTATATTTAAATAAATAGAACAATACAGTACATGTATATCTATTCAATAAAAAACTATTTTGTGTTTTTTAATGAAAAATGACCTGACCTGTGAGTGTAATAAGTAGCAACAAAAAACAATTCCTCAGCGCTCAGATATTATTGATAGTGCCCAGAACACACTTTCACCCAAACACAAGAAAACAAAATGAATTGGAGTTTTGGTAAGACCTTGAAGTAAAGGCTTTCACAACTTCTATCATCATTTTTTTTTTTTTTTTAAACACTCCACATTAATCTCCCAAGTCTACCTAAGCGGATCCAACATAAACCTGCGATTCTGAAAATAGTTTTTCCAAGTAGGGTGACTTATCTGATGCCAGAGGCTGCAAGACGTCGGAGGTAGTGAGCTCCACCATCAGCACCACTCCTCTGCACACCTTCGCCTCCATCTCATTGCCGACACTTTTCAGAAGCACCTAATACACCATCCAGATTTATCTCAATTTGGCTGCCTTTTCATGGCTGGCTGTGAGTGACCTACTTGCAAAGCCTAACCTGGATGAAAGATCTGCTCCCTGCTGTGGAGAAAAAGACATCATCACATGTGCTTGTGCAAAAATAGCTGTGTTGTTGTGTCGTTGTGCTCAATGAATGGATGGCCCCGCCCCCCTTTCCATCTACCTGCAATGTATTTTTCATGCCTGAGTCTTACTCAATATAAATTTGACAACTCATTAATGGCTTGTCGTTGACAACGCCTGATTGAATCATGACAATGAGTTCAATTTCTTCCGATTGTTCACGCGTGACTACGGCTCAATGCGATCGATAGCTCATTTTGATGGGATCTGCACCCGCAAGGAAACAACCGTCACAATCTTCCTTCCGAAGCTGTCATATGCATGATATGGTTTCCACTTGCTTCATCTAACCTCCTAAATGTATTTATGTTTTTCCTATTAGGAAAATATTGAAATTGCCCATATTAGCATTCTTCGTCAAACCCTGCACAAAAAAAACAGACATACCACAATGCCAAATTGTTCAATATTAGTTGCTCTACGGTTGGGAGGGCAGAAAAAAATTAATATTCCCTTTTTTTTTTTTTTTTTTTAAACACCATCAACATTCCCTTTTGTTTGACTGAATAACCAGCAGCAAAAGCAAATCTGAGATCACACAGAAAAATTGACCATTCCCTCTTCGCCTGGGATGTTTTCAGGAAAAAAAAAATGCTGTCCAAGTGGTGGTGAAGACTTAGCTGCAGACATCTTAATCTGTCTCTCTTACAGTGAAAGGCCACACTATCCAAAGCCTTCCATGATACAGCTGGAAAAGCTTTAGTGACTAAGTGAACCTCCACCCAGGGGAATTAGCAACGGAAGGAGGTCTCTAAACGTGATTCTGGCAGATTCCGAATTATTGTCCTTTCCAAGCTGGCTCCCGTAGCCTTTTTCTTTGGAGGCGTAAGGACATCTTGCTTTTTGCCTGCCTGGTTGGTCGCTAGAGGAGGAGATTTTGTCTGACTCAGAGAAAAGCGGGCATGATTGTTTTGTCAGGCGGAGATGAGACAGTAATGGCAGCAATAATAGAACGGGGGGAAAAAAAAAAAAAACACGGTGCCTGCTGCTTTTTGTTCTACTTCATCATATGGGAGGAGTGCTGTGTTGAAAATTAAGGTTTACACAAAGAGGCAACAGACAATACGAACCAGCCGGATAAAAAGCAGCAGGGTGGGTCTCCTGTCGCCCATCAGCGCCGATGTCATTTCCGACACCATCTGGAAACTTTATTATTCGTTCTACAAGTTTTCCGTGGCAAAAAATACAAAGGGTTATGAGGTTTAGTGATTTTGTGACAGCACCTGTGGGCACCTCGTCCATCTCACCTCTTTAGAGGAGGCAATATAAACCTCGACATTTTCTCTGAGAAAGGACACGGTGACCCAAATAGTTGGTTTGTGTAACGTAATATCTTTTTATGTTTAGTTTGACAGTAAACTTCATCAGGGAGTGGCTTTAAGCTGTTGCTAGACAAAAGAGCAGGACCTATCCACACACAAGTTCTCTGTTTTTAATTAAAAAAAAAGACTTCCCTGCACAGTATTAAATTGAGATTTCAAACCATTACAAGTTGGGGGAATTTAGAATATCATTTCCATTTGTAGGAATGTGCAGTAGCGGGAAAGTGGCTTATTTGTCTTTATTGGGGTCTGCATGGCATCGAGCAAATGCAAGGGGTGTGCTTCCTGGATTTGCTTTTGGACTTTTCTGCCATTTTGTAGGCAGCACAGTGCCTCAACATGAAAAGAGCTTTCCTAATTGGCTGCTGCTTTCTATGCAGGTTCCGTTCCACGCTGCCACATCAGATATTCACCAAGAAAATAATAGTAGCGCACAGCGGTGGTAGAAGAAGAAGGATGAAGGGCGTGCGAGTTTCTGCGCACATTGGCAAGCAGGTGAGAGAAAATGAGATGCTGGGATAGAGCGAGGCAAGGCGAAAGCAACTCCAGGAAGGCTGAGAAAGGCGACGCGTGCGTGGCTAAAAGTGTCCTTTCCCCATTTTCGATTTGAAGGATTCCATTATCTTGACATAATCCATCCAAGATCAGCTTACTCTCCATTCCGTCGTGGAAGATTTCACAGTGAAAGAGGCTACTGCATCTCAATCAGGTCATTGTTTCACCCTTCAAGGGCAAGTGGACAACACATTTAAAATAAGAAGACAATGGGCACGATGGAACAGAAGCTGCTGTTTTCCACAGCTCACACTCACACATGGAATTGCACTGAAATATAGATTGGGCAAACACAACTCAACCGTACCTGGGCATTCTTTTAAGTCAGTCAAGTACTACAAGAGCTACGAGAATTTGCTAATTTATCTATGTTTTTAATTTTTGTGTGGATCGAGAACATATTTCAAACAGGGCTCACTATATATGTTCCTGAGCAAATTACGACTACCTTCCTCTGAATCCATTCTGTACAAACAAGCGACACTACCACTTGCTCTCCAATCCACTCCTTTGGGAGTTTGGCTCTCGGTGTGACAGCCTGGAGCTGCACTCGTACTGAGCCTATGAATAGGAAGTGGGCTGCGGGGCCAGCTGAGGTGACGGATTGGCCTCTGCGGCTTACAGCTAGACAGGTGCTCGGTCAGATATCGGTGGAGATTTTAATGTGCTTTGCATGCGTGAGAAGCGCAAAGCTGAGTTTGGATGGAAGGATGCCAGAAAAACAAAGTTGTGAGAGAGACTTTGCAAATGAATTGAGGAGTGACAGAAAAACAAGAAGACTGACATGGTTTAGAATGAGACTTAGAAAGGATGTGGAATGAGTCACAGGAGAGCTGGAGAATGACAATAAGAAGGCCCGCATAAAGGACTGGTGTAGAATGTGCTTGCTAAAAATGAAACACAATGAGATGGCTTCACCGGCAGCTTGGATTGTCTTCCCGGAAGATTTGCAAAAGTTGCAAATGCTGCAATTTGGCCTTCACTTGGCTTTGACTTCAGCACAGTTCCAATGAAATGAATGAGTGGCGTTCAGCGAGGACCTCACTGTTTATTACCAAACATTAGTTTGGGATGCTAACCCTAATGTCACAATCTCTTGGAATGAAAATTTTCAATTTGTCACTGTTCCCATATTTTGTGCACTCTCCCTTGCACACTTTTGCTGATCACTCTGTTTTAAAATAACTTTGCTTGGCCCTAAAGCTAAAGAAAAAGTGGACCACAGTTCTTGCAAAAAAGCTCTGGCACATCCTAACTGTCTCTGAACGCTTAGTATGAAGGCCTGATTTTTTTTTCTGACTCATCGCCTCATCTTTTTCTTAGCTATAGACCTCCTTTTCTGTCTTCTTATCACCCCCCCCCCCTCAGATAAATAATAAATGGAGCATCACTAGAATTGCTGTTTCAGATGAGCAGCTGCATTTTGTGAGTCAAGTGCCCTTAATTTCACCCGACGTGGATAGCGTCAGCGCCAAAAAGTTCTGAGCAAGACAAGTTTCGGATGGATTGCTAAAATCTTTTTTGCATCTAGGGCAATTACTGTGCAAAAGTATATGAGATGAGAAGGCATTGGAAAAATAGGGCCGGGCAGAAAAAATAAGACGTGTTTAAGATTTGCATGCAGTAAGAATTTCCTCGACTGGGTCTGGCATGAGGAGATACAGTTACTGTATACCCTCAAATAAATAGATGCTGTGATCCAGCTTGTCCACTTGAGAAAAATAAACACCTCTTCAAATGGCCGTCTGCTAGGTCATTGAAATGGATCAAATATACCATTTAGCCTACATTTGTTCTATCATGATCTATGCCAATCAAACTTCACAATATACATAGATAAAAAAAAGCTTAATTATGTGACAGTACACTTGTCATCACTACTCATTTTACCCTCGAGATCCCCCCCCCTCGTTGTCTAAGGGAACAGATAAGGCCGCCGTAGCTTGGCGGATAAAAAAAAAAACGACTTTCTCTGAGCTGCGGCGGTTTGAAGGAAGCCAAATTGCAGAGTCGATCTGGTCATTACACACGGGGATTATGGCAGAAGCCGGTGCCTTGTACTGCCAATAATTAACTGAGAGGAAACTTATAGATTCCAGATAATAGCGGGAGCTTCTTTATGCAAACGTGACAGTGGTTAATCTGTGTTTAGTAAGGAATGTTTTGGCTCTAATTGTTAAGAGCCGCCCATGTGTGGGTGTTTAACTAAAATCTATAATTCACACGGAGTTTCCGATACAGGCAACGAAATATATTGGATGAACTCAAAAATTCAAGGCAACACATTTTTATATTTTGAGTTGACTTTGGAGACTCAGCTGCACAACAAGTGACAGAAAATGGCTTAACACACCCACAAGATGCTCTCCGCATGTGCTAATTTTGTCTT
This sequence comes from Syngnathus floridae, assembly GCF_059516105.1. Taxonomy (NCBI): domain Eukaryota; kingdom Metazoa; phylum Chordata; class Actinopteri; order Syngnathiformes; family Syngnathidae; genus Syngnathus; species Syngnathus floridae. The sequence goes on along the minus strand of NC_142427.1, from coordinate 11,227,985 downwards.
GGACAGCAACGCTTTAAATCTGGCCCCTTCCTGTCAGAATAAAGCAGCTGTAAACTAAAACCTCCTTTAATCGCCTGTGGCCAAAGGCTCTTAATCTTCTCCTGACATTAAACTGATGCAAAAATGTGTGTTGCAGACGCCTTAGCAGCACTGCGGCTACTCCTGTCAATGCCACGCTCTCCCGGGAAGCCCCCGATTGGCTCTCCGAACTTCCTTTTAAAGCAGCCAAATCTCCAGACGTCGTTTCTGGCGAGCCGTGAAGAAAATCTTCCCCGCAAACGGGATTTTGATTGTATTCATCCCTTGAACCTACCGCCGGCGCCGGGTGTGGCGTGGCGTGGCGGGACAGAGGGGGTTGGGGCATGAAGATTGCTTGACAGTCAATATTATCATCCAGTTTCCCTCAATCGACTGTCATTCTCACTTACACAAGGAAGCCTGGGCAACTATTTACAAGAGGGGATTGAATGGTCGCCATCTTTCTTTGACCATTCCAAATATGGCATGAAGGACGCATTCTTCACTGCAGCACTAATTTGTTTAAGAGTTGGTGTTCCAGAAATAAGAAGCCCCACAACACACTCCTCCCTCCCTTCCCTCCCTCCCACCATCTCTCTCCTAACAGCACGCCGCTCCCGACCTCAACATGGCGGGCGAGACAACAGCAGGCGAATCAGCGGCCGCCGCTCTCGATCACTAATGAGTTCGTACAAACCAACGGTCTGCGTTTACAAACGATCCATCTCAAACTTTTTTGTTGCGCTAGCCTTTTCCAAAGTCTTTTTTTTGCAGTTACCTGCCTGGATGGAAGGGGAAAAACAATGAGAAAGGTTCTCTTGGATGTTTGGCTGACATTTATCATCTCACGCCAGCACTGACAGCAGAGAAGGGAGACGGTGGAGCTCGAGAAGCACGAAACCATTTTGTTTTTTCTTTTATGTTAGTGAGGTCATGCTGTGCCATTGGTGCATTTTAACTTTAACCAACTTGTTGGCTGCCCAAAGTGTCCTGCTAAAAAAAAATTGAGACAAAAGCTTCTTAGCAGATAAATTGGGTCTCTCACAGGCAGTGTGAAAAAGGCTACTCGATAATCTAAATGAGTCGGGTCGACGAGTTTACGTTGAAGGAAGGAAATTGATTCCATGATTAAGCAGCAACCGATAAACTGGGGCTTAACTTATCGGCTGCCTAAAAAGGCCGCCGAAGAATTTGAGAGCGAAACAAAAGAGACGGAGGAAATTTTAGGAGCCAATTGTAAATAGTGGATGACCTGTAACACATCCCGGTGGAAAGTGTCAGCGAGTATTTACCGCGTCTGCTTTCTGTTCTCGACTCCCTTGAACTATCTCCATCTGCCCCCTTTCCTGCTGATGAAATGATGATGAAATACATCCCTACAGTCTGTTCTCTTGGAGTACTGTAAGTTATTTCCGCTATCCTAACAGTGGGGAATTTGATTGGACTCTGATTGGCTGCTTCCCGTTTGCAAAGAATCAGCCAGGCAGTCGACTGATTGTTCTCCTCTTGCTCTGTTCTTTTCTTTCCCCTCGGTAATAGTGGGGGAAAAAGTTTGTCCGACGCCGCTGCGACTCCGTGACTCATCAACTTCAAAGTGAATTCCGCAGTCCTTTTTTTTTTCCCCCGCCGGCATACTGTGGCATCAGAGCACGGGCCGTCCCCGAGTTGCGGCTCCCCGCGGAGGGAGAGCAGGTTGCTTAATGAAGACCTTGCGCTCGGTGTCATCAACTTTTCTTGTCTATGAATTTCATCATCAACAAGGACACTGACACCTTTGTTTTCTCACCAGAATCTTTTGGTCAAATGTGGAGCCAAACTTTGATCAAACAAAATTACTGTTCGTAATTAAGCGAAAAATAGCAAAGTGCTCGTATTTGAGCTGCCCTTTTTAACGATCGAGAACTTAAGCCTCAGGTTTTGGTGCATTTGTGTTTTCTTCCGGCCCACACTGATTTGCGAATCGGTATTCATCTGGGTCCCATCAGCTTCTCTCAGCTTGCGTCTCCAAATGGATGTTCTATTCTCGAGGCCTCTAAGTGTCTTGTACTTGTGATTGACCGTATTCTCTTGCGTCCTCTTTGGTTCGCCTCCTTTGAATTTTCACTGCAAGCTGGGCTGTCAAGCTCCCGCAATTTATTTGTCTGTCTTCAGCCTTAGCCGGGTGTCTGGCGAGCTCTCGCCATAGAACCCCGAGCCCTCTTTGCACTAAACACTTATCTCAGCACCTCCAAAATGTCTGTCTGCATGTGGGTTCCCTAACTGCCAGAATGAACCATTGGGCAGCTCAGATAAACCGCAGCGCCGCCGCTTGGGTCTACATCATGCAGTAAAAATGAAAAATGACAGAAAGCCAACAAGGGCCGATGGGTGGAAAAGTCAAGCATCATAAAAGAGGCTTATTAAAATGTGACCTTTCCCAACTCCAACACCTATTTTTAACATTTCATAGCAATTACATCTCGGAATTCTCTCGCCTGCTCTAATCCCGTCTCAATTACCTCACGCACGCATCTCCTCTTTGTTCTGGCTTTATTCTTAGACGTGGCACTTCATTACATGTGCTCACATCTATTTTTTTTTATTTACCTGTTTGCTACAGCATAATCCCCCCCCCCCCTCCCCTCCTTATGATTGTGAAAGCTACCATAATCACATCAGCCCAGGCATCTGCTGCACTACATCCTCCTGCTCGACACCGATAGAAGTGCGGCAGGTTTGTTTTCTGGCAAATGTTAATTATGTAACCAATTACACCATCACAGAGCTGACGCGCCAAAGCTAAATTAAAAGTGATTGGCTTCATTACTGTGGCCCGAATGCAGTGTGCGCACTGGCCTTCAAGGAGGACCTATTTAAAGTTACTTTACCCCCCCCCCCCGACGATAACATTTCAATCCGTGGTATGTCATTACACGATGAATTTTCTCTGCATTAGTGCCGCATATATTTCAAGTAAATTGGATTTATGTTCATTTGGATGCATGTTTAAATTTGCTGTGTGATCTCAACTTTCACACTCCTATAGCCTTGAACCATACAGGCATTGTTTTAATACGAGTCATATTTTTAACCTTCCTAACTGTAATAAAAGTAGAATCACAACATTGTAAAAGTTGAAATTGACTAAGAGAGCGGTACTCGACACAGCTCAAGTGAAGCATGACAACTGGCCACCAATATCTGACTTGCCGCATTATGACGTTTCAAAGCTCCTGTTTTAAGAGCCCTACGGCATTTGACTTTGGAGCTACCACTGTACTCTGCTTGTTTGTATTGTTCCGCCCGATCGCTCGGGCGTATTTGAACAACCTTTCAAGCTACAAAAGGCCAAAATCTGCATAAATCGTTTGCTCTTCACAGTCAAGTTGCGTGCACCATCATACAATCTGATTCAGACTCGTCCTGTCCGTAGAGTATGAAAAAAAAATAAGAGTAATCCATAATGCGTTATCCCAAAAGGTGCTGTACGGTATAAGTTATGTTTAACCCAAGCATGGTTGCAGTTTTGAATGAAAAGTAACTCGAAATGACAAATCCATGAGAAATAGTAAATGCAGAGTCAGTGCAATCCATGGAGGCAGCCACATTCATCACTGCCTCTTCACCATTCAAAGCAACTCACTGTAGTATTGGGACGCATTATCATTAGCACCACTGTTACCGCTTAAGAGTCACTCAAACATTTGCACAAAAGACAAGATTACAAAAAAAAACATTTGCATTTGAACCAAAGCTGTAGAGGAAAAGACATCAGCCTCCAAGCCAAAAGGGAGGAAAAAAAACATTAAATGATGATTGTAAGAAATCTTCTCGACCATTATATGATGATGTTGGGTGATGCGAGATGATATTTTGCATTCCAAACACGACTATAGATTAAAATGTTTTGGCATAGGAAAAAACACTTTCCCAGAGTTGTGCAAATCACAAGTAAAAGGCAGATGGGAAATCATCCATTTTCGTTGTCATACGTCCAGAAGTAAATTGAAATTTAAAAGCGTGATGAAGTGTTTATGAACAAATGTGATGAAAAACCATGTTGGGCTGTGTTAATCAAATCCAGAGTGAATTTCACAACAGTAGCAGAGGGGAAAGCCATAAGGGGGAAAGATAAGATGGATAAATTTCAACTAAATGTTTGTGATGAATACAAAAAAAAATAAGCATCGCTGATTGAGGACTGAATTCATCATTGTGAAGTCGAGAAAAGTCATTCTGTAGCGCTTTCTGTTTACTTTTCTTGCAAATTGTCCTTATCAGGCACCAAAGGTGGCAATTTAGAGGCCAGCTGGAATTAGTTTTGGGTTTTTTTAAGCAAAGGATCCTCCAATGCCCACCCCTAGCCTCTCAAATTAAATTCTCCAGCACATCCAGTAAACGATGCTCAAATCCCGACCAACCCATCAGGGAATTACAGAATGTCGAAGCTAGCGTGTCTCCAAATGTAGCTAATCCCTTTTAATCAAGAGTGTGCAAATGTGCTTCAGTCAGATCTGATTTTCAGACACCATCAACAAACAACTTTCACCCCGCGGAGATTAAAAGGCTGATTGGTGTTTCGAGGGCCCCGACGAATATCATCATTACAGATCACGTCCTTAATTTAAGAGGCTCGCACCATATCTGCTGTATCATGTAAACACTGATACTGAATTTGGGGACATTAGTCAGGCCTTATACACAATTATACAAGCGTGAGTCACAACGTTTTAATATGTTATGTGATTCTCGTTCACACTCTGTGACCCACTTTTCTTGGGTTTGTCACTTGAACATAATGACAACGTGAAAATAGGAGTCACTCATCTTGTCCAGCATTGGAACATTAGCCTGCTCAAGGGTGGAAAACATAAGATTAAGCCAGAGCTTTGTGGGCTGTTTTCAAAGTCTGCCTGCGCAAGCTACTTAGTCTAGTCGCTGAGCTTTCGTCATAAAAAAAAATAATAAAAAATCCAAGTCGCAGTAAGTAAGTGACTGAATTATTCCAAGGCTCTGAATAATTTCCCCGTCTACATGTCCCCCCCCCGCCCGGTTGACCTAGTTGGAAAGACAAAGCAGTCGAAGAATCCCTCTGACATTCCGTTTGTTTGAAGTTAAGTGACTTCTTTGAGGAGTTGGGTTTGATAGCAGGTACACAGCATGACACCGACTTGATCAAGGTCCGATTCTACCTGAAGCGACGGCGCAGGAAAGGGGAAGTGACCGTGACGAAGGATGAAGAGGGGGAGTGGAGGGATGGAGATCTGGGGGGAGCATGAAGGGAACGTTTCCCCGGCCTGCTTCAGTGTGACCGCCTCGCTAAATTAATTCTGTGCAGCAACTGCAAAAATGGAACTGGAAAAATATCAATACTTGTATATTATGTGCACGAGATCAGAAAACTAAACTAAAGCTAGCCTGACTATGGTGCTCCTCATTGAATGTTAGCATTTAAGTAACGGACTTGATGCACGACTACTGAAATTGGCATAATGTTCAATATACACAACAAAGTAAGATGGAACTGAAAATATTGTTGGTGTCATCAGTTGCTCCTAATCTTTCTTTAATAGTCCAATAGTTGATGACTCAGGTGAAAAGTAAATTCCTTCATAATACTTTAATCAAAAATATTCTCCTCTAAACTTCTCTTCCTAATCTCAGTGACTGTTCCCTCTGAAAAAATATTTGTAAGCACTTCTAAAACAATTCCAACATGACACATGACCCAACACTGCCCCCTTAAGGACAAAAAAGGGGTAAAGAGGTTGGTGGGGTTGCATTTTTTATTTTTTATTTTTAAGCCTATGATAAGTAAAACAAGTTAAATAGGTACACAATCAAAAGGATTAGATGACAGACTAGAAAGAAGATTTATGAGTGCAAGGGGAAAAGGCCCCTTGTTAACATTGGTGCTCTTCTTTTGATGCCAAGTCATTCAAGGGAAGTTGGGTTTAGTGCCACATGGGTGAAAGTGGACTTTTAAAACTATGCAAATGCAGTTCCGCTTTTATACCCACTCTAATCGAATGCGACGGTTTATTTTCAAACCAATCACTTTAAGAAATGACTTCACAATGACCAGCACAACACCAAGAATGCAATCTTTTCAATTTCTGTTACTAATGCATCATTTGAGCCCTGTGCAAAGCATCCTGAGCCTTCATGCAAGATCGCCTCATCTCAACTGAACTTGTCGGACTTTGTCGTGGCTGTCCTAGGATCGGTTGGCATCGTAAAAGCCGTGACTGATGTGGCGAGAAGTGACGCGAATGTCAAATGAGTCAGCGTGGTGAGGACTGAATGCAACGTGCGTCAACGGTGATTAAGATGACCACTTAGCCAATTTACTGCTGCACTGCGTGTTGAGCATGCTGCATCGAAGCCTGTCAATCACTCGTGCGCATTCTCGCCTGCACGTTATGGCTTTGTAAGTTTTCAGTTTTTGAATAGTGCAACATTTTAAAAAGGAAATTGTCATGACAGACGAGCGGTGCAAATCTGTCTCTCTAGTGATGTTATTAATTTAAAACTGATTCTGGAAAGTAGGCCAGCTTTAATTGAATCCCAGAGAAAAAAAAAAATCTTTTAATTTGGTCATCCTTAGGCTCAGCATGTGCGGTTTGAATTTTGTTAGCAATGACTGTATGTGACCTGCCTATCAATTACGAGTAACCATCAGAGTAAGCCTAAGGTTAACATTGACTTGGTCTTTCGAGGAAAAAAAAAATACAAAGAGAGATAAAATAGCTCTTTTGCTCAACTGACTTTTTTTCTGATTGGATCAATGCTTAGGAAAGGAAGGCGCAATGAAGTGAAGAGTGTAATGACAACATTGTTGCCATGGAGCACGGCAGAGGGAGAACAGACAAAGGAGGAATTTGTTATATTCTACTCCACTCTCAGCTTCAAGGTATAAATCCATATTTTACTGCCACAGTAATCTGTAGTTTGGCCTCTCCAAGCTATCCATATCAGACCTCTTGTTGTTTTCTTCTTCCCTGGTGTGACTTCAAAATGACAATTTAAGAAAGTGCCAATGGCAAGTTATGTGATCCATAACTAATTACCCCAGCAAGTAAGACAAATGTATTCTCGGTGCATATTGAAGTTAAAAGGACACTGTCTTCAAGGAATATCATAAAATAAAAGGTGGTCATATGGCGCTAAGGTAAAGTCATCAGGCAGCGTCCTAAAACCGTACGGTAAAAGCTGGGTTTCTCCGAGATACTTTTGTGAGACAATAAAGTCTTTACAGCCGTGACCTTCCTCCATCGCCCTTTGCTGCGTTGCGGCACATACTCTCCATATTTAATGCCTACGGAAGCGACATACATTTTAATTAGCGACGGCCTTTTGACAGTCGCTATCCTCCAGCCATGAATCGAGTTCTCTGCCTCCTGCAGTCAACAGTGTGGTAATCCTATTTGCAACACGCGCATTGGCGCCACTGCCAAGGAAAGCTGAGAAGACAGCAGTTATACAAGCTGCCGTCTACTTTAGTATAGAGCAAAGTAACAGTGTAGTGAGCTAAAGTGCCAGCAATACGCTACATATGGAAACAGGATGAGGTTGGGGAAGAGATGCCTTGGGCTAAGTCAATCAAATGGAAGCCCAATCAGATTAAACCGTCATTCTTTTGGGGCACTCAGGCCCATCGAACTTTTCTTCCTTCTCCGAGATCCTTCCCGTCAGACTAAGAGACAATAACCTAAGAGGATAGTTGGCGGCAGTCAAACACTTTGTCTTTGGCTAACTTCCAGCGGCCACGCAAACGTTACAAACGTATACAAGTGGGCCTTGTACGCTGTCAACGCCGCTCCGGAACGACAAGGACGCTGACTCAGATATCAACTTCCTCCACGTTGTTTACCAGTCTGGGCCGCATCTTTGACAGAGTTGGAGGAAGCCTGAACTTTATCACCACTTTAGAATATACTCAATCAAATGATTTACAATCTGTCCGGGGTGTACCCCACATATCGCCCAACGTCAGCTGGGATGGACTCTAACTCACTGAACAAGCAGGACATGTGAAGACCTGACCGACCTCATGATCACATATTAAATCTGTCTTAATGCAAGTGACTCAAATAATAATATGAGGGTCATTCATATGACATAAAAGGAAAGGCAAAAAGATTAAGTATGAAAGCAAAGCAAAGGTCGATAACACCACATTTGTATTCTCGACGGAGGCTCCACAGCAGGGCTTGTAAACCTTTAACAAGCCCATGACCCTACTTTTAATATCAACAATTCAGCAAATGGTGGCAATTAACTGTGAAATGGAGTGTGGCATTATTTTAAGATCTACAGTCGAGAGCATGGAAGTTCAGCAGCACGTGTAACAACCATGAACATTCGTGTCACCGTCGTGTCAGTGGGGAGGTCAACAAGAACACTGTAAATGCCTACAACCAACTTAGTCCTACTTTCAAGTAGGTCAAACGCTATTATTGCACACCATAAGAGTATTGTTAGCTTGTGCAAATTGGATTTTACCAAGATTGTATACAAATTCCTCCACTACGCCATCTTGGGTGGATCTTTATTTCCCACCGTGCATCCAGACAAAATCACGTCAGGAATCGTTTATCAAATTGTAGTCTTACAAGGCAGATGGAACTACCTGGGTGATCAAACACAAATCAAATTATTCATACAAAAGAAAAAAAAAAGGAAAAAACCCTCCCTGGCTTGAATCGCCGATACAAAAACTCTTCGGCTCCATTTGATGTGGCTGCCAAGACAATCAGCGAGCAAGCAGCTATTAAAACCAACAGGATACTTTGCGTGCCAAGTTAGACACTTTTGCAGATGAAAGCTCCCCTCATAGGTAGAATGGAAGCCCCTCAGTGACACAAATACAGACAAGCACCGTTTCGTCGTCTCCTCGCGAGCGTGCAGCGGAGGATTTGCCAAAATGCGCCGCGTGTAATCCCCGCACAAGGTAAACACACCACAGAGGGGGTTATTTGGAAGCCAGGGAACAGACTCCACTCTCATCTGCTGGCGCTTTCAACGCTGAGGAATGGCAGAGCACGCATCCAGTCGGGACGTTTGGAGCCTTGGCCCCATTTAGGTGCACAATGGAACGTCCTGCAGCTGTCTTGTCCTATTTCTCAGTCTGACTAACTTTTCTTTCTCGGTGACAACATATGTGGTGAATCTTTAATGGATGTGGGACTTCAAGGGGACACATGAGAAGTTCCATCAAGACAGCTGATGTAAAACTTAGAAAAGTTATCAAAGAGTGAAAGCAAAGGTTGAACCCATGACTGATCCTTGAATCATTTCTCGGAGGCAAAGCCAAAATCTATCTTTGGAACAGCTCGTGTGATGTAGCAGTCTTCTTTGTGCTCTCACTGCTCCTTTTTGTCAAACGTCATTGGCTCAAATGCCTAAAAGGTCAACTACGGTCGAGTTTTCATTACAGATATACTCAAATTGAAAAGTAAAATGGCCACTTCTTGCAAAACTGGTTGGACTAGATAATAGATGACACTGAGCACGGTCAGTTGCCAGATGTATTGCAATCATCTGTTTTCAAATCAATAGTAGAGAAAGGAAAGTTCTTTTCTGAAAGCTTTATGCGTCAACTTGACAAAAAGGAATAAAAGAAAGAAGGTGCCACACACACACCTGAGCCAAGGAAGAGCAGCATGGTTATTAGCCTTTGAAACATTAAAAGTGCTGATGCGTGCTATCGATTTCTATCTTTCATCTGTTCGATGGGGCGAATGCATGCATAATGACAATTACAGAGGGCTCTGATCTCTAATCTGCAGGCGATTCATTTTTGTCGATCCGTTCATTTATATTCATTAGCTCAAACGTAGCGTTCCCGTCACGCCGCCCAGGTCGGTTTTTGCTTTTGTACCGCCGCTTTGTTTATATCTTCGCGGCCATCTCGTAAAACCCCGAGCCAGTATCTCAAGGAGGGTCACCTTGTCTGGCACGGGTTCCCAACTCTTGATGGAGAAAATAGCTGCCTCATCTCTTTTTGCAACTTCACTTTGGTTTCATCATTGAAAACAAAACTTCCAAAAAAAACAAGTGCAGTAAATCATGGCGTTTATTATGATTTCATCAGAGTTGCCGCCAGAGGAAGCAAACGCGTCGGAGAGTGAGAATGTTTCCCGAGGAGAGACAAAAAGCAAAACAAGAACCTTTGAGGTTTCACCGATGTCTGACCTGGAAAACTGAGTGAAGATTTAACTGCAGTTTTTAGACGTGCTGACATTAAACACTTGTGCTGTCTATATTTATGATGTTTGTTCAAACTTTTTTGTCTAACTGCTAGGTAACCTTGACGGGGAATCGCATTTATGAGGAAATATCGTAAATATTTATGTGGACTGATAAAATGAAACAATGTTCTGTGACTGACTTAAGATTGTTAAAATGTTTTTCAAGGTTCGTGATGAAATAAAAATTGAAAATTAACAAATGGCAGATTTGGAAGGCTCTTCAAAAGACAAACAT